>NW_027315195.1:0-55689 GCF_023375885.2 Dermacentor andersoni | reverse complement strand
TTTGGCAGAACGCGCACGTGGATTTCTACCAAACGACGTGCTAAGCATGCCGATGCTGCTCTTTTTAGCACCCGCGCACGCATTTGTGCGAAAACGCGTTTTAAACATGCACATGCATCTTTTGGTAGACGCGGATGAAGTTTTCTGCAAAACCACAAGATGTGCATGCAAATGGTGCTTTTTGCAGAACGCGCACGTGGATTTCTACCAAACGACGTGCTAAGCATGCCGATGCTGCTCTTTTTAGCACCCGCGCACGCATTTGTGCGGAAAACGCGTTTTAAGCATGCACATGCATCTTTTGGTAGACGCGGATGAAGTTTTCTGCAAAACCACAAGATGTGCATGCAAATGGTGCTTTTTTGCAGAACGCGCACGTGGATTTCTACCAAACGACGTGCTAAGAATGCCGATGCTGCTCTTTTTAGCACCCGCGCACGCATTTGTGCGAAAACGCGTTTTAAGCATGCACATGCATCTTTTGGTAGACGCGGATGAAGTTTTCTGCAAAACCACAAGATGTGCATGCAAATGGTGCTTTTTGCAGAACGTGCACGTGGATTTCTACCAAACGACGTGCTAAGCATGCCGATGCTGCTCTTTTTAGCACCCGCGCACGGATTTGTGCGAAAACGCGTTTTAAGCATGCACATGCATCTTTTGGTAGACGCGGATGAAGTTTTCTGCAAAACCACAAGATGTGCATGCAAATGGTGCTTTTGGCAGAACGCGCACGTGGATTTCTACCAAACGACGTGCTAAGCATGCCGATGCTGCTCTTTTTAGCACCCGCGCACGCATTTGTGCGAAAACGCGGTTTTAAGCATGCACATGCATCTTTTGGTAGACGCGGATGAAGTTTTCTGCAAAACCACAAGATGTGCATGCAAATGGTGCTTTTTGCAGAACGCGCACGTGGATTTCTACCAAACGACGTGCTAAGCTTGCCGATGCTGCTCTTTTTAGCACCCGCGCACGGATTTGTGCGAAAATGCGTTTTAAGCATGCACATGCATCTTTTGGTAGACGCGGATGAAGTTTTCTGCAAAACCACAAGATGTGCATGCAAATGGTGCTTTTTGCAGAACGCGCACGTGGATTTCTACCAAACGACGTGCTAAGCTTGCCGATGCTGCTCTTTTTAGCACCCGCGCACGGATTTGTGCGAAAATGCGTTTTAAGCATGCACATGCATCTTTTGGTAGACGCGGATGAAGTTTTCTGCAAAACCACAAGATGTGCATGCAAATGGTGCTTTTTGCAGAACGCGCACGTGGATTTCTACCAAACGACGTGCTGAGCATGCCGATGCTGCTCTTTTTAGCACCCGCGCACGCATTTGTGCGAAAACGCGTTTTAAGCATGCACATGCATCTTTTGGTAGACGCGGATGAAGTTTCTGCAAAACCACAAGATGTGCATGCAAATGGTGCTTTTTGCAGAACGCGCTCGTGGATTTCTACCAAACGACGTGCTAAGCATGCCGATGCTGCTCTTTTTAGCACCCCGCGCACGCATTTGTGCGAAAACGCGTTTTAAGCATGCACATGCATCTTTTGGTAGACGCGGATGAAGTTTTCTGCAAAACCACAATATGTGCATGCAAATGGTGCTTTTTGCAGAACGCGCACGTGGATTTCTACCAAACGACGTGCTAAGCATGCCGATGCTGCTCTTTTTAGCACCCGCGCACGGATTTGTGCGAAAACGCGTTTTAAGCATGCACATGCATCTTTTGGTAGACGCGGATGAAGTTTTCTGCAAAACCACAAGATGTGCATGCAAATGGTGCTTTTGGCAGAACGCGCACGTGGATTTCTACCAAACGACGTGCTAAGCATGCCGATGCTGCTCTTTTTAGCACCCGCGCACGCATTTGTGCGAAAACGCGTTTTAAGCATGCACATGCATCTTTTGGTAGACGCGGATGAAGTTTTCTGCAAAACCACAAGATGTGCATGCAAATGGTGCTTTTTGCAGAACGCGCACGTGGATTTCTACCAAACGACGTGCTAAGCTTGCCGATGCTGCTCTTTTTAGCACCCGCGCACGGATTTGTGCGAAAATGCGTTTTAAGCATGCACATGCATCTTTTGGTAGACGCGGATGAAGTTTTCTGCAAAACCACAAGATGTGCATGCAAATGGTGCTTTTGGCAGAACGCGCACGTGAATTTCTACCAAACGACGTGCTAAGCATGCCGATGCTGCTCTTTTTAGCACCCGCGCACGCATTTGTGCGAAAACGCGTTTTAAGCATGCACATGCATCTTTTGGTAGACGCGGATGAAGTTTTCTGCAAAACCACAAGATGTGCATGCAAATGGTGCTTTTTGCAGAACGCGCACGTGGATTTCTACCAAACGACGTGCTAAGCATGCCGATGCTGCTCTTTTTAGCACCCGCGCACGGATTTGTGCGAAAACGCGTTTTAAGCATGCACATGCATCTTTTGGTGGACGCGGATGAAGTTTTCTGCAAAACCACAAGATGTGCATGCAAATGGTGCTTTTGGCAGAACGCGCACGTGGATTTCTACCAAACGACGTGCTAAGCATGCCGATGCTGCTCTTTTTAGCACCCGCGCACGCATTTGTGCGAAAACGCGTTTTAAGCATGCACATGCATCTTTTGGTAGACGCGGATGAAGTTTTCTGCAAAACCACAAGATGTGCATGCAAATGGTGCTTTTTGCAGAACGCGCACGTGGATTTCTACCAAACGACGTGCTAAGCTTGCCGATGCTGCTCTTTTTAGCACCCGCGCACGGATTTGTGCGAAAATGCGTTTTAAGCATGCACATGCATCTTTTGGTAGACGCGGATGAAGTTTTCTGCAAAACCACAAGATGTGCATGCAAATGGTGCGTTTGCAGAACGCGCACGTGGATTTCTACCAAACGACGTGCTAAGCATGCCGATGCTGCTCTTTTTAGCACCCGCGCACGCATTTGTGCGAAAACGCGTTTTAAGCATGCACATGCATCTTTTGGTAGACGCGGATGAAGTTTTCTGCAAAACCACAAGATGTGCATGCAAATGGTGCTTTTTGCAGAACGCGCACGTGGATTTCTACCAAACGACGTGCTAAGCATGCCGATGCTGCTCTTTTTAGCACCCGCGCACGCATTTGTGCGAAAACGCGTTTTAAACATGCACATGCATCTTTTGGTAGACGCGGATGAAGTTTTCTGCAAAACCACAAGATGTGCATGCAAATGGTGCTTTTTGCAGAACGCGCACGTGGATTTCTACCAAACGACGTGCTAAGCATGCCGATGCTGCTCTTTTTAGCACCGCGCACGCATTTGTGCGAAAACGCGTTTTAAGCATGCACATGCATCTTTTGGTAGACGCGGATGAAGTTTTCTGCAAAACCACAAGATGTGCATGCAAATGGTGCTTTTTGCAGAACGCGCACGTGGATTTCTACCAAACGACGTGCTAAGAATGCCGATGCTGCTCTTTTTAGCACCCGCGCACGCATTTGTGCGAAAACGCGTTTTAAGCATGCACATGCATCTTTTGGTAGACGCGGATGAAGTTTTCTGCAAAACCACAAGATGTGCATGCAAATGGTGCTTTTTGCAGAACGTGCACGTGGATTTCTACCAAACGACGTGCTAAGCATGCCGATGCTGCTCTTTTTAGCACCCGCGCACGGATTTGTGCGAAAACGCGTTTTAAGCATGCACATGCATCTTTTGGTAGACGCGGATGAAGTTTTCTGCAAAACCACAAGATGTGCATGCAAATGGTGCTTTTGGCAGAACGCGCACGTGGATTTCTACCAAACGACGTGCTAAGCATGCCGATGCTGCTCTTTTAGCACCCGCGCACGCATTTGTGCGAAAACGCGTTTTAAGCATGCACATGCATCTTTTGGTAGAAACCGGATGAAGTTTTCTGCAAAACCACAACATGTGCATGCAAATGGTGCTTTTTGCAGAACGCGCACGTGGATTTCTACCAAACGACGTGCTAAGAATGCCGATGCTGCTCTTTTTAGCACCCGCGCACGCATTTGTGCGAAAACGCGTTTTAAGCATGCACATGCATCTTTTGGTAGACGCGGATGAAGTTTTCTGCAAAACCACAAGATGTGCATGCAAATGGTGCTTTTTGCAGAACGCGCACGTGGATTTCTACCAAACGACGTGCTAAGCATGCCGATGCTGCTCTTTTTAGCACCCGCGCACGGATTTGTGCGAAAACGCGTTTTAAGCATGCACATGCATCTTTTGGTAGACGCGGATGAAGTTTTCTGCAAAACCACAAGATGTGCATGCAAATGGTGCTTTTGGCAGAACGCGCACGTGGATTTCTACCAAACGACGTGCTAAGCATGCCGATGCTGCTCTTTTTAGCACCCGCGCACGCATTTGTGCGAAAACGCGTTTTAAGCATGCACATGCATCTTTTGGTAGACGCGGATGAAGTTTTCTGCAGAACCACAAGATGTGCATGCAAATGGTGCTTTTTGCAGAACGCGCACGTGGATTTCTACCAAACGACGTGCTGAGCATGCCGATGCTGCTCTTTTTAGCACCCGCGCACGCATTTGTGCGAAAACGCGTTTTAAGCATGCACATGCATCTTTTGGTAGACGCGATGAAGTTTTCTGCAAAACCACAAGATGTGCATGCAAATGGTGCTTTTTGCAGAACGCGCTCGTGGATTTCTACCAAACGACGTGCTAAGCATGCCGATGCTGCTCTTTTTAGCACCCGCGCACGCATTTGTGCGAAAACGCGTTTTAAGCATGCACATGCATCTTTTGGTAGACGCGGATGAAGTTTTCTGCAAAACCACAATATGTGCATGCAAATGGTGCTTTTTGCAGAACGCGCACGTGGATTTCTACCAAACGACGTGCTAAGCATGCCGATGCTGCTCTTTTTAGCACCCGCGCACGGATTTGTGCGAAAACGCGTTTTAAGCATGCACATGCATCTTTTGGTAGACGCGGATGAAGTTTTCTGCAAAACCACAAGATGTGCATGCAAATGGTGCTTTTGGCAGAACGCGCACGTGGATTTCTACCAAACGACGTGCTAAGCATGCGATGCTGCTCTTTTTAGCACCCGCGCACGCATTTGTGCGAAAACGCGTTTTAAGCATGCACATGCATCTTTTGGTAGACGCGGATGAAGTTTTCTGCAAAACCACAAGATGTGCATGCAAATGGTGCTTTTTGCAGAACGCGCACGTGGATTTCTACCAAACGACGTGCTAAGCATGCCGATGCTGCTCTTTTTAGCACCCGCGCACGGATTTGTGCGAAAACGCGTTTTAAGCATGCACATGCATCTTTTGGTAGACGCGGATGAAGTTTTCTGCAAAACCACAAGATGTGCATGCAAATGGTGCTTTTGGCAGAACGCGCACGTGGATTTCTACCAAACGACGTGCTAAGCATGCCGATGCTGCTCTTTTTAGCACCCGCGCACGCATTTGTGCGAAAACGCGTTTTAAGCATGCACATGCATCTTTTGGTAGAAACCGGATGAAGTTTTCTGCAAAACCACAACATGTGCATGCAAATGGTGCTTTTTGCAGAACGCGCACGTGGATTTCTACCAAACGACGTGCTAAGAATGCCGATGCTGCTCTTTTTAGCACCCGCGCACGCATTTGTGCGAAAACGCGTTTTAAGCATGCACATGCATCTTTTGGTAGACGCGGATGAAGTTTTCTGCAAAACCACAAGATGTGCATGCAAATGGTGCTTTTTGCAGAACGCGCACGTGGATTTCTACCAAACGACGTGCTAAGCATGCCGATGCTGCTCTTTTTAGCACCCGCGCACGGATTTGTGCGAAAACGCGTTTTAAGCATGCACATGCATCTTTTGGTAGACGCGGATGAAGTTTTCTGCAAAACCACAAGATGTGCATGCAAATGGTGCTTTTGGCAGAACGCGCACGTGGATTTCTACCAAACGACGTGCTAAGCATGCCGATGCTGCTCTTTTTAGCACCCGCGCACGCATTTGTGCGAAAACGCGTTTTAAGCATGCACATGCATCTTTTGGTAGACGCGGATGAAGTTTTCTGCAAAACCACAAGATGTGCATGCAAATGGTGCTTTTTGCAGAACGCGCACGTGGATTTCTACCAAACGACGTGCTAAGCTTGCCGATGCTGCTCTTTTTAGCACCCGCGCACGGATTTGTGCGAAAATGCGTTTTAAGCATGCACATGCATCTTTTGGTAGACGCGGATGAAGTTTTCTGCAAAACCACAAGATGTGCATGCAAATGGTGCGTTTGGCAGAACGCGCACGTGGATTTCTACCAAACGACGTGCTAAGCATGCCGATGCTGCTCTTTTTAGCACCCGCGCACGCATTTGTGCGAAAACGCGTTTTAAGCATGCACATGCATCTTTTGGTAGACGCGGATGAAGTTTTCTGCAAAACCACAAGATGTGCATGCAAATGGTGCTTTTTGCAGAACGCGCACGTGGATTTCTACCAAACGACGTGCTAAGCATGCCGATGCTGCTCTTTTTAGCACCCGCGCACGCATTTGTGCGAAAACGCGTTTTAAACATGCACATGCATCTTTTGGTAGACGCGGATGAAGTTTTCTGCAAAACCACAAGATGTGCATGCAAATGGTGCTTTTTGCAGAACGCGCACGTGGATTTCTACCAAACGACGTGCTAAGCATGCCGATGCTGCTCTTTTTAGCACCCGCGCACGCATTTGTGCGAAAACGCGTTTTTAAGCATGCACATGCATCTTTTGGTAGACGCGGATGAAGTTTTCTGCAAAACCACAAGATGTGCATGCAAATGGTGCTTTTTGCAGAACGCGCACGTGGATTTCTACCAAACGACGTGCTAAGAATGCCGATGCTGCTCTTTTTAGCACCCGCGCACGCATTTGTGCGAAAACGCGTTTTAAGCATGCACATGCATCTTTGGTAGACGCGGATGAAGTTTTCTGCAAAACCACAAGATGTGCATGCAAATGGTGCTTTTTGCAGAACGTGCACGTGGATTTCTACCAAACGACGTGCTAAGCATGCCGATGCTGCTCTTTTTAGCACCCGCGCACGGATTTGTGCGAAAACGCGTTTTAAGCATGCACATGCATCTTTTGGTAGACGCGGATGAAGTTTTCTGCAAAACCACAAGATGTGCATGCAAATGGTGCTTTTGGCAGAACGCGCACGTGGATTTCTACCAAACGACGTGCTAAGCATGCCGATGCTGCTCTTTTTAGCACCCGCGCACGCATTTGTGCGAAAACGCGTTTTAAGCATGCACATGCATCTTTTGGTAGACGCGGATGAAGTTTTCTGCAAAACCACAAGATGTGCATGCAAATGGTGCTTTTTGCAGAACGCGCACGTGGATTTCTACCAAACGACGTGCTAAGCTTGCCGATGCTGCTCTTTTTAGCACCCGCGCACGGATTTGTGCGAAAATGCGTTTTAAGCATGCACATGCATCTTTTGGTAGACGCGGATGAAGTTTTCTGCAAAACCACAAGATGTGCATGCAAATGGTGCTTTTGGCAGAACGCGCACGTGGATTTCTACCAAACGACGTGCTAAGCATGCCGATGCTGCTCTTTTTAGCACCCGCGCACGCATTTGTGCGAAAACGCGTTTTAAACATGCACATGCATCTTTTGGTAGACGCGGATGAAGTTTTCTGCAAAACCACAAGATGTGCATGCAAATGGTGCTTTTTGCAGAACGCGCACGTGGATTTCTACCAAACGACGTGCTAAGCATGCCGATGCTGCTCTTTTTAGCACCCGCGCACGCATTTGTGCGAAAACGCGTTTTAAGCATGCACATGCATCTTTTGGTAGACGCGGATGAAGTTTTCTGCAAAACCACAAGATGTGCATGCAAATGGTGCTTTTTGCAGAACGCGCACGTGGATTTCTACCAAACGACGTGCTAAGAATGCCGATGCTGCTCTTTTTAGCACCCGCGCACGCATTTGTGCGAAAACGCGTTTTAAGCATGCACATGCATCTTTTGGTAGACGCGGATGAAGTTTTCTGCAAAACCACAAGATGTGCATGCAAATGGTGCTTTTTGCAGAACGTGCACGTGGATTTCTACCAAACGACGTGCTAAGCATGCCGATGCTGCTCTTTTTAGCACCCGCGCACGGATTTGTGCGAAAACGCGTTTTAAGCATGCACATGCATCTTTTGGTAGACGCGGATGAAGTTTTCTGCAAAACCACAAGATGTGCATGCAAATGGTGCTTTTGGCAGAACGCGCACGTGGATTTCTACCAAACGACGTGCTAAGCATGCCGATGCTGCTCTTTTTAGCACCCGCGCACGCATTTGTGCGAAAACGCGTTTTAAGCATGCACATGCATCTTTTGGTAGACGCGGATGAAGTTTTCTGCAAAACCACAAGATGTGCATGCAAATGGTGCTTTTTGCAGAACGCGCACGTGGATTTCTACCAAACGACGTGCTAAGCTTGCCGATGCTGCTCTTTTTAGCACCCGCGCACGGATTTGTGCGAAAATGCGTTTTAAGCATGCACATGCATCTTTTGGTAGACGCGGATGAAGTTTTCTGCAAAACCACAAGATGTGCATGCAAATGGTGCTTTTTGCAGAACGCGCACGTGGATTTCTACCAAACGACGTGCTAAGCTTGCCGATGCTGCTCTTTTTAGCACCCGCGCACGGATTTGTGCGAAAATGCGTTTTAAGCATGCACATGCATCTTTTGGTAGACGCGGATGAAGTTTTCTGCAAAACCACAAGATGTGCATGCAAATGGTGCTTTTTGCAGAACGCGCACGTGGATTTCTACCAAACGACGTGCTGAGCATGCCGATGCTGCTCTTTTTAGCACCCGCGCACGCATTTGTGCGAAAACGCGTTTTAAGCATGCACATGCATCTTTTGGTAGACGCGGATGAAGTTTTCTGCAAAACCACAAGATGTGCATGCAAATGGTGCTTTTTGCAGAACGCGCTCGTGGATTTCTACCAAACGACGTGCTAAGCATGCCGATGCTGCTCTTTTTAGCACCCGCGCACGCATTTGTGCGAAAACGCGTTTTAAGCATGCACATGCATCTTTTGGTAGACGCGGATGAAGTTTTCTGCAAAACCACAATATGTGCATGCAAATGGTGCTTTTTGCAGAACGCGCACGTGGATTTCTACCAAACGACGTGCTAAGCATGCCGATGCTGCTCTTTTTAGCACCCGCGCACGGATTTGTGCGAAAACGCGTTTTAAGCATGCACATGCATCTTTTGGTAGACGCGGATGAAGTTTTCTGCAAAACCACAAGATGTGCATGCAAATGGTGCTTTTGGCAGAACGCGCACGTGGATTTCTACCAAACGACGTGCTAAGCATGCCGATGCTGCTCTTTTTAGCACCCGCGCACGCATTTGTGCGAAAACGCGTTTTAAGCATGCACATGCATCTTTTGGTAGACGCGGATGAAGTTTTCTGCAAAACCACAAGATGTGCATGCAAATGGTGCTTTTTGCAGAACGCGCACGTGGATTTCTACCAAACGACGTGCTAAGCTTGCCGATGCTGCTCTTTTTAGCACCCGCGCACGGATTTGTGCGAAAATGCGTTTTAAGCATGCACATGCATCTTTTGGTAGACGCGGATGAAGTTTTCTGCAAAACCACAAGATGTGCATGCAAATGGTGCTTTTGGCAGAACGCGCACGTGAATTTCTACCAAACGACGTGCTAAGCATGCCGATGCTGCTCTTTTTAGCACCCGCGCACGCATTTGTGCGAAAACGCGTTTTAAGCATGCACATGCATCTTTTGGTAGACGCGGATGAAGTTTTCTGCAAAACCACAAGATGTGCATGCAAATGGTGCTTTTTGCAGAACGCGCTCGTGGATTTCTACCAAACGACGTGCTAAGCATGCCGATGCTGCTCTTTTTAGCACCCGCGCACGCATTTGTGCGAAAACGCGTTTTAAGCATGCACATGCATCTTTTGGTAGACGCGGATGAAGTTTTCTGCAAAACCACAATATGTGCATGCAAATGGTGCTTTTTGCAGAACGCGCACGTGGATTTCTACCAAACGACGTGCTAAGCATGCCGATGCTGCTCTTTTTAGCACCCGCGCACGGATTTGTGCGAAAACGCGTTTTAAGCATGCACATGCATCTTTTGGTAGACGCGGATGAAGTTTTCTGCAAAACCACAAGATGTGCATGCAAATGGTGCTTTTGGCAGAACGCGCACGTGGATTTCTACCAAACGACGTGCTAAGCATGCCGATGCTGCTCTTTTTAGCACCCGCGCACGCATTTGTGCGAAAACGCGTTTTAAGCATGCACATGCATCTTTTGGTAGACGCGGATGAAGTTTTCTGCAAAACCACAAGATGTGCATGCAAATGGTGCTTTTTGCAGAACGCGCACGTGGATTTCTACCAAACGACGTGCTAAGCATGCCGATGCTGCTCTTTTTAGCACCCGCGCACGGATTTGTGCGAAAACGCGTTTTAAGCATGCACATGCATCTTTTGGTAGACGCGGATGAAGTTTTCTGCAAAACCACAAGATGTGCATGCAAATGGTGCTTTTGGCAGAACGCGCACGTGGATTTCTACCAAACGACGTGCTAAGCATGCCGATGCTGCTCTTTTTAGCACCCGCGCACGCATTTGTGCGAAAACGCGTTTTAAGCATGCACATGCATCTTTTGGTAGAAACCGGATGAAGTTTTCTGCAAAACCACAACATGTGCATGCAAATGGTGCTTTTTGCAGAACGCGCACGTGGATTTCTACCAAACGACGTGCTAAGAATGCCGATGCTGCTCTTTTTAGCACCCGCGCACGCATTTGTGCGAAAACGCGTTTTAAGCATGCACATGCATCTTTTGGTAGACGCGGATGAAGTTTTCTGCAAAACCACAAGATGTGCATGCAAATGGTGCTTTTTGCAGAACGCGCACGTGGATTTCTACCAAACGACGTGCTAAGCATGCCGATGCTGCTCTTTTTAGCACCCGCGCACGGATTTGTGCGAAAACGCGTTTTAAGCATGCACATGCATCTTTTGGTAGACGCGGATGAAGTTTTCTGCAAAACCACAAGATGTGCATGCAAATGGTGCTTTTGGCAGAACGCGCACGTGGATTTCTACCAAACGACGTGCTAAGCATGCCGATGCTGCTCTTTTTAGCACCCGCGCACGCATTTGTGCGAAAACGCGTTTTAAGCATGCACATGCATCTTTTGGTAGACGCGGATGAAGTTTTCTGCAAAACCACAAGATGTGCATGCAAATGGTGCTTTTTGCAGAACGCGCACGTGGATTTCTACCAAACGACGTGCTAAGCTTGCCGATGCTGCTCTTTTTAGCACCCGCGCACGGATTTGTGCGAAAATGCGTTTTAAGCATGCACATGCATCTTTTGGTAGACGCGGATGAAGTTTTCTGCAAAACCACAAGATGTGCATGCAAATGGTGCGTTTGGCAGAACGCGCACGTGGATTTCTACCAAACGACGTGCTAAGCATGCCGATGCTGCTCTTTTTAGCACCCGCGCACGCATTTGTGCGAAAACGCGTTTTAAGCATGCACATGCATCTTTTGGTAGACGCGGATGAAGTTTTCTGCAAAACCACAAGATGTGCATGCAAATGGTGCTTTTTGCAGAACGCGCACGTGGATTTCTACCAAACGACGTGCTAAGCATGCCGATGCTGCTCTTTTTAGCACCCGCGCACGCATTTGTGCGAAAACGCGTTTTAAACATGCACATGCATCTTTTGGTAGACGCGGATGAAGTTTTCTGCAAAACCACAAGATGTGCATGCAAATGGTGCTTTTTGCAGAACGCGCACGTGGATTTCTACCAAACGACGTGCTAAGCATGCCGATGCTGCTCTTTTTAGCACCCGCGCACGCATTTGTGCGAAAACGCGTTTTAAGCATGCACATGCATCTTTTGGTAGACGCGGATGAAGTTTTCTGCAAAACCACAAGATGTGCATGCAAATGGTGCTTTTTGCAGAACGCGCACGTGGATTTCTACCAAACGACGTGCTAAGAATGCCGATGCTGCTCTTTTTAGCACCCGCGCACGCATTTGTGCGAAAACGCGTTTTAAGCATGCACATGCATCTTTTGGTAGACGCGGATGAAGTTTTCTGCAAAACCACAAGATGTGCATGCAAATGGTGCTTTTTGCAGAACGTGCACGTGGATTTCTACCAAACGACGTGCTAAGCATGCCGATGCTGCTCTTTTTAGCACCCGCGCACGGATTTGTGCGAAAACGCGTTTTAAGCATGCACATGCATCTTTTGGTAGACGCGGATGAAGTTTTCTGCAAAACCACAAGATGTGCATGCAAATGGTGCTTTTGGCAGAACGCGCACGTGGATTTCTACCAAACGACGTGCTAAGCATGCCGATGCTGCTCTTTTTAGCACCCGCGCACGCATTTGTGCGAAAACGCGTTTTAAGCATGCACATGCATCTTTTGGTAGACGCGGATGAAGTTTTCTGCAAAACCACAAGATGTGCATGCAAATGGTGCTTTTTGCAGAACGCGCACGTGGATTTCTACCAAACGACGTGCTAAGCTTGCCGATGCTGCTCTTTTTAGCACCCGCGCACGGATTTGTGCGAAAATGCGTTTTAAGCATGCACATGCATCTTTTGGTAGACGCGGATGAAGTTTTCTGCAAAACCACAAGATGTGCATGCAAATGGTGCTTTTGGCAGAACGCGCACGTGGATTTCTACCAAACGACGTGCTAAGCATGCCGATGCTGCTCTTTTTAGCACCCGCGCACGCATTTGTGCGAAAACGCGTTTTAAACATGCACATGCATCTTTTGGTAGACGCGGATGAAGTTTTCTGCAAAACCACAAGATGTGCATGCAAATGGTGCTTTTTGCAGAACGCGCACGTGGATTTCTACCAAACGACGTGCTAAGCATGCCGATGCTGCTCTTTTTAGCACCCGCGCACGCATTTGTGCGAAAACGCGTTTTAAGCATGCACATGCATCTTTTGGTAGACGCGGATGAAGTTTTCTGCAAAACCACAAGATGTGCATGCAAATGGTGCTTTTTGCAGAACGCGCACGTGGATTTCTACCAAACGACGTGCTAAGAATGCCGATGCTGCTCTTTTTAGCACCCGCGCACGCATTTGTGCGAAAACGCGTTTTAAGCATGCACATGCATCTTTTGGTAGACGCGGATGAAGTTTTCTGCAAAACCACAAGATGTGCATGCAAATGGTGCTTTTTGCAGAACGTGCACGTGGATTTCTACCAAACGACGTGCTAAGCATGCCGATGCTGCTCTTTTTAGCACCCGCGCACGGATTTGTGCGAAAACGCGTTTTAAGCATGCACATGCATCTTTTGGTAGACGCGGATGAAGTTTTCTGCAAAACCACAAGATGTGCATGCAAATGGTGCTTTTGGCAGAACGCGCACGTGGATTTCTACCAAACGACGTGCTAAGCATGCCGATGCTGCTCTTTTTAGCACCCGCGCACGCATTTGTGCGAAAACGCGTTTTAAGCATGCACATGCATCTTTTGGTAGACGCGGATGAAGTTTTCTGCAAAACCACAAGATGTGCATGCAAATGGTGCTTTTTGCAGAACGCGCACGTGGATTTCTACCAAACGACGTGCTAAGCTTGCCGATGCTGCTCTTTTTAGCACCCGCGCACGGATTTGTGCGAAAATGCGTTTTAAGCATGCACATGCATCTTTTGGTAGACGCGGATGAAGTTTTCTGCAAAACCACAAGATGTGCATGCAAATGGTGCTTTTTGCAGAACGCGCACGTGGATTTCTACCAAACGACGTGCTAAGCTTGCCGATGCTGCTCTTTTTAGCACCCGCGCACGGATTTGTGCGAAAATGCGTTTTAAGCATGCACATGCATCTTTTGGTAGACGCGGATGAAGTTTTCTGCAAAACCACAAGATGTGCATGCAAATGGTGCTTTTTGCAGAACGCGCACGTGGATTTCTACCAAACGACGTGCTGAGCATGCCGATGCTGCTCTTTTTAGCACCCGCGCACGCATTTGTGCGAAAACGCGTTTTAAGCATGCACATGCATCTTTTGGTAGACGCGGATGAAGTTTTCTGCAAAACCACAAGATGTGCATGCAAATGGTGCTTTTTGCAGAACGCGCTCGTGGATTTCTACCAAACGACGTGCTAAGCATGCCGATGCTGCTCTTTTTAGCACCCGCGCACGCATTTGTGCGAAAACGCGTTTTAAGCATGCACATGCATCTTTTGGTAGACGCGGATGAAGTTTTCTGCAAAACCACAATATGTGCATGCAAATGGTGCTTTTTGCAGAACGCGCACGTGGATTTCTACCAAACGACGTGCTAAGCATGCCGATGCTGCTCTTTTTAGCACCCGCGCACGGATTTGTGCGAAAACGCGTTTTAAGCATGCACATGCATCTTTTGGTAGACGCGGATGAAGTTTTCTGCAAAACCACAAGATGTGCATGCAAATGGTGCTTTTGGCAGAACGCGCACGTGGATTTCTACCAAACGACGTGCTAAGCATGCCGATGCTGCTCTTTTTAGCACCCGCGCACGCATTTGTGCGAAAACGCGTTTTAAGCATGCACATGCATCTTTTGGTAGACGCGGATGAAGTTTTCTGCAAAACCACAAGATGTGCATGCAAATGGTGCTTTTTGCAGAACGCGCACGTGGATTTCTACCAAACGACGTGCTAAGCTTGCCGATGCTGCTCTTTTTAGCACCCGCGCACGGATTTGTGCGAAAATGCGTTTTAAGCATGCACATGCATCTTTTGGTAGACGCGGATGAAGTTTTCTGCAAAACCACAAGATGTGCATGCAAATGGTGCTTTTGGCAGAACGCGCACGTGAATTTCTACCAAACGACGTGCTAAGCATGCCGATGCTGCTCTTTTTAGCACCCGCGCACGCATTTGTGCGAAAACGCGTTTTAAGCATGCACATGCATCTTTTGGTAGACGCGGATGAAGTTTTCTGCAAAACCACAAGATGTGCATGCAAATGGTGCTTTTTGCAGAACGCGCACGTGGATTTCTACCAAACGACGTGCTAAGCATGCCGATGCTGCTCTTTTTAGCACCCGCGCACGGATTTGTGCGAAAACGCGTTTTAAGCATGCACATGCATCTTTTGGTGGACGCGGATGAAGTTTTCTGCAAAACCACAAGATGTGCATGCAAATGGTGCTTTTGGCAGAACGCGCACGTGGATTTCTACCAAACGACGTGCTAAGCATGCCGATGCTGCTCTTTTTAGCACCCGCGCACGCATTTGTGCGAAAACGCGTTTTAAGCATGCACATGCATCTTTTGGTAGACGCGGATGAAGTTTTCTGCAAAACCACAAGATGTGCATGCAAATGGTGCTTTTTGCAGAACGCGCTCGTGGATTTCTACCAAACGACGTGCTAAGCATGCCGATGCTGCTCTTTTTAGCACCCGCGCACGCATTTGTGCGAAAACGCGTTTTAAGCATGCACATGCATCTTTTGGTAGACGCGGATGAAGTTTTCTGCAAAACCACAATATGTGCATGCAAATGGTGCTTTTTGCAGAACGCGCACGTGGATTTCTACCAAACGACGTGCTAAGCATGCCGATGCTGCTCTTTTTAGCACCCGCGCACGGATTTGTGCGAAAACGCGTTTTAAGCATGCACATGCATCTTTTGGTAGACGCGGATGAAGTTTTCTGCAAAACCACAAGATGTGCATGCAAATGGTGCTTTTGGCAGAACGCGCACGTGGATTTCTACCAAACGACGTGCTAAGCATGCCGATGCTGCTCTTTTTAGCACCCGCGCACGCATTTGTGCGAAAACGCGTTTTAAGCATGCACATGCATCTTTTGGTAGACGCGGATGAAGTTTTCTGCAAAACCACAAGATGTGCATGCAAATGGTGCTTTTTGCAGAACGCGCACGTGGATTTCTACCAAACGACGTGCTAAGCTTGCCGATGCTGCTCTTTTTAGCACCCGCGCACGGATTTGTGCGAAAATGCGTTTTAAGCATGCACATGCATCTTTTGGTAGACGCGGATAAAGTTTTCTGCAAAACCACAAGATGTGCATGCAAATGGTGCTTTTGGCAGAACGCGCACGTGAATTTCTACCAAACGACGTGCTAAGCATGCCGATGCTGCTCTTTTTAGCACCCGCGCACGCATTTGTGCGAAAACGCGTTTTAAGCATGCACATGCATCTTTTGGTAGACGCGGATGAAGTTTTCTGCAAAACCACAAGATGTGCATGCAAATGGTGCTTTTTGCAGAACGCGCACGTGGATTTCTACCAAACGACGTGCTAAGCATGCCGATGCTGCTCTTTTTAGCACCCGCGCACGGATTTGTGCGAAAACGCGTTTTAAGCATGCACATGCATCTTTTGGTGGACGCGGATGAAGTTTTCTGCAAAACCACAAGATGTGCATGCAAATGGTGCTTTTGGCAGAACGCGCACGTGGATTTCTACCAAACGACGTGCTAAGCATGCCGATGCTGCTCTTTTTAGCACCCGCGCACGCATTTGTGCGAAAACGCGTTTTAAGCATGCACATGCATCTTTTGGTAGACGCGGATGAAGTTTTCTGCAAAACCACAAGATGTGCATGCAAATGGTGCTTTTTGCAGAACGCGCACGTGGATTTCTACCAAACGACGTGCTAAGCTTGCCGATGCTGCTCTTTTTAGCACCCGCGCACGGATTTGTGCGAAAATGCGTTTTAAGCATGCACATGCATCTTTTGGTAGACGCGGATGAAGTTTTCTGCAAAACCACAAGATGTGCATGCAAATGGTGCGTTTGGCAGAACGCGCACGTGGATTTCTACCAAACGACGTGCTAAGCATGCCGATGCTGCTCTTTTTAGCACCCGCGCACGCATTTGTGCGAAAACGCGTTTTAAGCATGCACATGCATCTTTTGGTAGACGCGGATGAAGTTTTCTGCAAAACCACAAGATGTGCATGCAAATGGTGCTTTTTGCAGAACGCGCACGTGGATTTCTACCAAACGACGTGCTAAGCATGCCGATGCTGCTCTTTTTAGCACCCGCGCACGCATTTGTGCGAAAACGCGTTTTAAACATGCACATGCATCTTTTGGTAGACGCGGATGAAGTTTTCTGCAAAACCACAAGATGTGCATGCAAATGGTGCTTTTTGCAGAACGCGCACGTGGATTTCTACCAAACGACGTGCTAAGCATGCCGATGCTGCTCTTTTTAGCACCCGCGCACGCATTTGTGCGAAAACGCGTTTTAAGCATGCACATGCATCTTTTGGTAGACGCGGATGAAGTTTTCTGCAAAACCACAAGATGTGCATGCAAATGGTGCTTTTTGCAGAACGCGCTCGTGGATTTCTACCAAACGACGTGCTAAGCATGCCGATGCTGCTCTTTTTAGCACCCGCGCACGCATTTGTGCGAAAACGCGTTTTAAGCATGCACATGCATCTTTTGGTAGACGCGGATGAAGTTTTCTGCAAAACCACAAGATGTGCATGCAAATGGTGCTTTTTGCAGAACGCGCTCGTGGATTTCTACCAAACGACGTGCTAAGCATGCCGATGCTGCTCTTTTTAGCACCCGCGCACGCATTTGTGCGAAAAAGCGTTTTAAGCATGCACATGCATCTTTTGGTAGACGCGGATGAAGTTTTCTGCAAAACCACAATATGTGCATGCAAATGGTGCTTTTTGCAGAACGCGCACGTGGATTTCTACCAAACGACGTGCTAAGCATGCCGATGCTGCTCTTTTTAGCACCCGCGCACGGATTTGTGCGAAAACGCGTTTTAAGCATGCACATGCATCTTTTGGTAGACGCGGATGAAGTTTTCTGAAAAACCACAAGATGTGCATGCAAATGGTGCTTTTGGCAGAACGCGCACGTGGATTTCTACCAAACGACGTGCTAAGCATGCCGATGCTGCTCTTTTTAGCACCCGCGCACGCATTTGTGCGAAAACGCGTTTTAAGCATGCACATGCATCTTTTGGTAGACGCGGATGAAGTTTTCTGCAAAACCACAAGATGTGCATGCAAATGGTGCTTTTTGCAGAACGCGCACGTGGATTTCTACCAAACGACGTGCTAAGCTTGCCGATGCTGCTCTTTTTAGCACCCGCGCACGGATTTGTGCGAAAATGCGTTTTAAGCATGCACATGCATCTTTTGGTAGACGCGGATGAAGTTTTCTGCAAAACCACAAGATGTGCATGCAAATGGTGCTTTTGGCAGAACGCGCACGTGAATTTCTACCAAACGACGTGCTAAGCATGCCGATGCTGCTCTTTTTAGCACCCGCGCACGCATTTGTGCGAAAACGCGTTTTAAGCATGCACATGCATCTTTTGGTAGACGCGGATGAAGTTTTCTGCAAAACCACAAGATGTGCATGCAAATGGTGCTTTTTGCAGAACGCGCACGTGGATTTCTACCAAACGACGTGCTAAGCATGCCGATGCTGCTCTTTTTAGCACCCGCGCACGGATTTGTGCGAAAACGCGTTTTAAGCATGCACATGCATCTTTTGGTGGACGCGGATGAAGTTTTCTGCAAAACCACAAGATGTGCATGCAAATGGTGCTTTTGGCAGAACGCGCACGTGGATTTCTACCAAACGACGTGCTAAGCACGCCGATGCTGCTCTTTTTAGCACCCGCGCACGCATTTGTGCGAAAACGCGTTTTAAGCATGCACATGCATCTTTTGGTAGACGCGGATGAAGTTTTCTGCAAAACCACAAGATGTGCATGCAAATGGTGCTTTTTGCAGAACGCGCACGTGGATTTCTACCAAACGACGTGCTAAGCTTGCCGATGCTGCTCTTTTTAGCACCCGCGCACGGATTTGTGCGAAAATGCGTTTTAAGCATGCACATGCATCTTTTGGTAGACGCGGATGAAGTTTTCTGCAAAACCACAAGATGTGCATGCAAATGGTGCGTTTGGCAGAACGCGCACGTGGATTTCTACCAAACGACGTGCTAAGCATGCCGATGCTGCTCTTTTTAGCACCCGCGCACGCATTTGTGCGAAAACGCGTTTTAAGCATGCACATGCATCTTTTGGTAGACGCGGATGAAGTTTTCTGCAAAACCACAAGATGTGCATGCAAATGGTGCTTTTTGCAGAACGCGCACGTGGATTTCTACCAAACGACGTGCTAAGCATGCCGATGCTGCTCTTTTTAGCACCCGCGCACGCATTTGTGCGAAAACGCGTTTTAAACATGCACATGCATCTTTTGGTAGACGCGGATGAAGTTTTCTGCAAAACCACAAGATGTGCATGCAAATGGTGCTTTTTGCAGAACGCGCACGTGGATTTCTACCAAACGACGTGCTAAGCATGCCGATGCTGCTCTTTTTAGCACCCGCGCACGCATTTGTGCGAAAACGCGTTTTAAGCATGCACATGCATCTTTTGGTAGACGCGGATGAAGTTTTCTGCAAAACCACAAGATGTGCATGCAAATGGTGCTTTTTGCAGAACGCGCACGTGGATTTCTACCAAACGACGTGCTAAGAATGCCGATGCTGCTCTTTTTAGCACCCGCGCACGCATTTGTGCGAAAACGCGTTTTAAGCATGCACATGCATCTTTTGGTAGACGCGGATGAAGTTTTCTGTAAAACCACAAGATGTGCATGCAAATGGTGCTTTTTGCAGAACGTGCACGTGGATTTCTACCAAACGACGTGCTAAGCATGCCGATGCTGCTCTTTTTAGCACCCGCGCACGGATTTGTGCGAAAACGCGTTTTAAGCATGCACATGCATCTTTTGGTAGACGCGGATGAAGTTTTCTGCAAAACCACAAGATGTGCATGCAAATGGTGCTTTTGGCAGAACGCGCACGTGGATTTCTACCAAACGACGTGCTAAGCATGCCGATGCTGCTCTTTTTAGCACCCGCGCACGCATTTGTGCGAAAACGCGTTTTAAGCATGCACATGCATCTTTTGGTAGACGCGGATGAAGTTTTCTGCAAAACCACAAGATGTGCATGCAAATGGTGCTTTTTGCAGAACGCGCACGTGGATTTCTACCAAACGACGTGCTAAGCATGCCGATGCTGCTCTTTTTAGCACCCGCGCACGCATTTGTGCGAAAACGCGTTTTAAACATGCACATGCATCTTTTGGTAGACGCGGATGAAGTTTTCTGCAAAACCACAAGATGTGCATGCAAATGGTGCTTTTTGCAGAACGCGCACGTGGATTTCTACCAAACGACGTGCTAAGCATGCCGATGCTGCTCTTTTTAGCACCCGCGCACGCATTTGTGCGAAAACGCGTTTTAAGCATGCACATGCATCTTTTGGTAGACGCGGATGAAGTTTTCTGCAAAACCACAAGATGTGCATGCAAATGGTGCTTTTTGCAGAACGCGCACGTGGATTTCTACCAAACGACGTGCTAAGAATGCCGATGCTGCTCTTTTTAGCACCCGCGCACGCATTTGTGCGAAAACGCGTTTTAAGCATGCACATGCATCTTTTGGTAGACGCGGATGAAGTTTTCTGCAAAACCACAAGATGTGCATGCAAATGGTGCTTTTTGCAGAACGTGCACGTGGATTTCTACCAAACGACGTGCTAAGCATGCCGATGCTGCTCTTTTTAGCACCCGCGCACGGATTTGTGCGAAAACGCGTTTTAAGCATGCACATGCATCTTTTGGTAGACGCGGATGAAGTTTTCTGCAAAACCACAAGATGTGCATGCAAATGGTGCTTTTGGCAGAACGCGCACGTGGATTTCTACCAAACGACGTGCTAAGCATGCCGATGCTGCTCTTTTTAGCACCCGCGCACGCATTTGTGCGAAAACGCGTTTTAAGCATGCACATGCATCTTTTGGTAGACGCGGATGAAGTTTTCTGCAAAACCACAAGATGTGCATGCAAATGGTGCTTTTTGCAGAACGCGCACGTGGATTTCTACCAAACGACGTGCTAAGCTTGCCGATGCTGCTCTTTTTAGCACCCGCGCACGGATTTGTGCGAAAATGCGTTTTAAGCATGCACATGCATCTTTTGGTAGACGCGGATGAAGTTTTCTGCAAAACCACAAGATGTGCATGCAAATGGTGCTTTTTGCAGAACGCGCACGTGGATTTCTACCAAACGACGTGCTAAGCTTGCCGATGCTGCTCTTTTTAGCACCCGCGCACGGATTTGTGCGAAAATGCGTTTTAAGCATGCACATGCATCTTTTGGTAGACGCGGATGAAGTTTTCTGCAAAACCACAAGATGTGCATGCAAATGGTGCTTTTTGCAGAACGCGCACGTGGATTTCTACCAAACGACGTGCTGAGCATGCCGATGCTGCTCTTTTTAGCACCCGCGCACGCATTTGTGCGAAAACGCGTTTTAAGCATGCACATGCATCTTTTGGTAGACGCGGATGAAGTTTTCTGCAAAACCACAAGATGTGCATGCAAATGGTGCTTTTTGAAGAACGCGCTCGTGGATTTCTACCAAACGACGTGCTAAGCATGCCGATGCTGCTCTTTTTAGCACCCGCGCACGCATTTGTGCGAAAACGCGTTTTAAGCATGCACATGCATCTTTTGGTAGACGCGGATGAAGTTTTCTGCAAAACCACAATATGTGCATGCAAATGGTGCTTTTTGCAGAACGCGCACGTGGATTTCTACCAAACGACGTGCTAAGCATGCCGATGCTGCTCTTTTTAGCACCCGCGCACGGATTTGTGCGAAAACGCGTTTTAAGCATGCACATGCATCTTTTGGTAGACGCGGATGAAGTTTTCTGCAAAACCACAAGATGTGCATGCAAATGGTGCTTTTGGCAGAACGCGCACGTGGATTTCTACCAAACGACGTGCTAAGCATGCCGATGCTGCTCTTTTTAGCACCCGCGCACGCATTTGTGCGAAAACGCGTTTTAAGCATGCACATGCATCTTTTGGTAGACGCGGATGAAGTTTTCTGCAAAACCACAAGATGTGCATGCAAATGGTGCTTTTTGCAGAACGCGCACGTGGATTTCTACCAAACGACGTGCTAAGCATGCCGATGCTGCTCTTTTTAGCACCCGCGCACGGATTTGTGCGAAAACGCGTTTTAAGCATGCACATGCATCTTTTGGTGGACGCGGATGAAGTTTTCTGCAAAACCACAAGATGTGCATGCAAATGGTGCTTTTGGCAGAACGCGCACGTGAATTTCTACCAAACGACGTGCTAAGCATGCCGATGCTGCTCTTTTTAGCACCCGCGCACGCATTTGTGCGAAAACGCGTTTTAAGCATGCACATGCATCTTTTGGTAGACGCGGATGAAGTTTTCTGCAAAACCACAACATGTGCATGCAAATGGTGCTTTTTGCAGAACGCGCACGTGGATTTCTACCAAACGACGTGCTAAGCATGCCGATGCTGCTCTTTTTAGCACCCGCGCACGGATTTGTGCGAAAACGCGTTTTAAGCATGCACATGCATCTTTTGGTAGACGCGGATGAAGTTTTCTGCAAAACCACAAGATGTGCATGCAAATGGTGCTTTTGGCAGAACGCGCACGTGGATTTCTACCAAACGACGTGCTAAGCATGCCGATGCTGCTCTTTTTAGCACCCGCGCACGCATTTGTGCGAAAACGCGTTTTAAGCATGCACATGCATCTTTTGGTAGACGCGGATGAAGTTTTCTGCAAAACCACAAGATGTGCATGCAAATGGTGCTTTTTGCAGAACGCGCACGTGGATTTCTACCAAACGACGTGCTAGGCATGCCGATGCTGCTATTTTTAGCACCCGCGCACGCATTTGTGCGAAAACGCGTTTTAAGCATGCACATGCATCTTTTGGTAGACGCGGATGAAGTTTTCTGCAAAACCACAAGATGTGCATGCAAATGGTGCTTTTTGCAGAACGCGCACGTGGATTTCTACCAAACGACGTGCTAAGCATGCCGATGCTGCTCTTTTTAGCACCCGCGCACGGATTTGTGCGAAAACGCGTTTTAAGCATGCACATGCATCTTTTGGTAGACGCGGATGAAGTTTTCTGCAAAACCACAAGATGTGCATGCAAATGGTGCTTTTGGCAGAACGCGCACGTGGATTTCTACCAAACGACGTGCTAAGCATGCCGATGCTGCTCTTTTTAGCACCCGCGCACGCATTTGTGCGAAAACGCGTTTTAAGCATGCACATTCATCTTTTGGTAGAAACCGGATGAAGTTTTCTGCAAAACCACAACATGTGCATGCAAATGGTGCTTTTTGCAGAACGCGCACGTGGATTTCTACCAAACGACGTGCTAAGAATGCCGATGCTGCTCTTTTTAGCACCCGCGCACGCATTTGTGCGAAAACGCGTTTTAAGCATGCACATGCATCTTTTGGTAGACGCGGATGAAGTTTTCTGCAAAACCACAAGATGTGCATGCAAATGGTGCTTTTTGCAGAACGCGCACGTGGATTTCTACCAAACGACGTGCTAAGCATGCCGATGCTGCTCTTTTTAGCACCCGCGCACGCATTTGTGCGAAAACGCGTTTTAAGCATGCACATGCATCTTTTGGTAGACGCGGATGAAGTTTTCTGCAAAACCACAAGATGTGCATGCAAATGGTGCTTTTTGCAGAACGCGCACGTGGATTTCTACCAAACGACGTGCTAAGCTTGCCGATGCTGCTCTTTTTAGCACCCGCGCACGGATTTGTGCGAAAATGCGTTTTAAGCATGCACATGCATCTTTTGGTAGACGCGGATGAAGTTTTCTGCAAAACCACAAGATGTGCATGCAAATGGTGCTTTTGGCAGAACGCGCACGTGGGTTTCTACCAAACGACGTGCTAAGCATGCCGATGCTGCTCTTTTTAGCACCCGCGCACGCATTTGTGCGAAAACGCGTTTTAAGCATGCACATGCATCTTTTGGTAGACGCGGATGAAGTTTTCTGCAAAACCACAAGATGTGCATGCAAATGGTGCTTTTTGCAGAACGCGCACGTGGATTTCTACCAAACGACGTGCTAAGCATGCCGATGCTGCTCTTTTTAGCACCCGCGCACGCATTTGTGCGAAAACGCGTTTTAAGCATGCACATGCATCTTTTGGTAGACGCGGATGAAGTTTTCTGCAAAACCACAAGATGTGCATGCAAATGGTGCTTTTGGCAGAACGCGCACGTGGATTTCTACCAAACGACGTGCTAAGCATGCCGATGCTGCTCTTTTTAGCACCCGCGCACGCATTTGTGCGAAAACGCGTTTTAAGCATGCACATGCATCTTTTGGTAGACGCGGATGAAGTTTTCTGCAAAACCACAAGATGTGCATGCAAATGGTGCTTTTTGCAGAACGCGCACGTGGATTTCTACCAAACGACGTGCTAGGCATGCCGATGCTGCTATTTTTAGCACCCGCGCACGCATTTGTGCGAAAACGCGTTTTAAGCATGCACATGCATCTTTTGGTAGACGCGGATGAAGTTTTCTGCAAAACCACAAGATGTGCATGCAAATGGTGCTTTTGGCAGAACGCGCACGTGGATTTCTACCAAACGACGTGCTAAGCATGCCGATGCTGCTCTTTTTAGCACCCGCGCACGCATTTGTGCGAAAACGCGTTTTAAGCATGCACATTCATCTTTTGGTAGAAACCGGATGAAGTTTTCTGCAAAACCACAACATGTGCATGCAAATGGTGCTTTTTGCAGAACGCGCACGTGGATTTCTACCAAACGACGTGCTAAGAATGCCGATGCTGCTCTTTTTAGCACCCGCGCACGCATTTGTGCGAAAACGCGTTTTAAGCATGCACATGCATCTTTTGGTAGACGCGGATGAAGTTTTCTGCAAAACCACAAGATGTGCATGCAAATGGTGCTTTTTGCAGAACGCGCACGTGGATTTCTACCAAACGACGTGCTAAGCATGCCGATGCTGCTCTTTTTAGCACCCGCGCACGCATTTGTGCGAAAACGCGTTTTAAGCATGCACATGCATCTTTTGGTAGACGCGGATGAAGTTTTCTGCAAAACCACAAGATGTGCATGCAAATGGTGCTTTTTGCAGAACGCGCACGTGGATTTCTACCAAACGACGTGCTAAGCTTGCCGATGCTGCTCTTTTTAGCACCCGCGCACGGATTTGTGCGAAAATGCGTTTTAAGCATGCACATGCATCTTTTGGTAGACGCGGATGAAGTTTTCTGCAAAACCACAAGATGTGCATGCAAATGGTGCTTTTGGCAGAACGCGCACGTGGGTTTCTACCAAACGACGTGCTAAGCATGCCGATGCTGCTCTTTTTAGCACCCGCGCACGCATTTGTGCGAAAACGCGTTTTAAGCATGCACATGCATCTTTTGGTAGACGCGGATGAAGTTTTCTGCAAAACCACAAGATGTGCATGCAAATGGTGCTTTTTGCAGAACGCGCACGTGGATTTCTACCAAACGACGTGCTAAGCATGCCGATGCTGCTCTTTTTAGCACCCGCGCACGCATTTGTGCGAAAACGCGTTTTAAGCATGCACATGCATCTTTTGGTAGACGCGGATGAAGTTTTCTGCAAAACCACAAGATGTGCATGCAAATGGTGCTTTTTGCAGAACGCGCACGTGGATTTCTACCAAACGACGTGCTGAGCATGCCGATGCTGCTCTTTTTAGCACCCGCGCACGGATTTGTGCGAAAACGCGTTTTAAGCATGCACATGCATCTTTTGGTAGACGCGGATGAAGTTTTCTGCAAAACCACAAGATGTGCATGCAAATGGTGCTTTTGGCAGAACGCGCACGTGGATTTCTACCAAACGACGTGCTAAGCATGCCGATGCTGCTCTTTTTAGCACCCGCGCACGCATTTGTGCGAAAACGCGTTTTAAGCATGCACATGCATCTTTTGGTAGACGCGGATGAAGTTTTCTGCAAAACCACAAGATGTGCATGCAAATGGTGCTTTTTGCAGAACGCGCACGTGGATTTCTACCAAACGACGTGCTAAGCATGCCGATGCTGCTATTTTTAGCACCCGCGCACGCATTTGTGCGAAAACGCGTTTTAAGCATGCACATGCATCTTTTGGTAGACGAGATTGAAGTTTTCTGCAAAACCACAAGATGTGCATGCAAATGGTGCCTTTCGCAGAACGCGCACGTGGATTTCTACCAAACAACGTGCTAAGCATGCCGATGCTGCTCTTTTTAGCACCCGCGCACGGATTCGTGCGAAAACGCGTTTTAAGCATGCACATGCATCTTTTGGTAGACGCGGATGAAGTTTTCTGCAAAACCACAAGATGTGCATGCAAATGGTGCTTTTTGCAGAACGCGCACGTGGATTTCTACCAAACGACGTGCTAAGCATGCCGATGCTGCTCTTTTTAGCACCCGCGCACGGATTTGTGCGAAAACGCGTTTTAAGCATGCACATGCATCTTTTGGTAGACGCGGATGAAGTTTTCTGCAAAACCACAAGATGTGCATGCAAATGGTGCTTTTGGCAGAACGCGCACGTGGATTTCTACCAAACGACGTGCTAAGCATGCCGATGCTGCTCTTTTTAGCACCCGCGCACGCATTTGTGCGAAAACGCGTTTTAAGCATGCACATGCATCTTTTGGTAGACGCGGATGAAGTTTTCTGCAAAACCACAAGATGTGCATGCAAATGGTGCTTTTTGCAGAACGCGCACGTGGATTTCTACCAAACAACGTGCTAAGCATGCCGATGCTGCTCTTTTTAGCACCCGCGCACGCATTTGTGCGAAAACGCGTTTTAAGCATGCACATGCATCTTTTGGTAGACGCGGATGAAGTTTTCTGCAAAAGCACAAGATGTGCATCCAAATGGTGCTTTTGGCAGCACGCGCACGTGGATTTCTACCAAACGACGTGCTAAGCATGCCGATGCTGCTCTTTTTAGCACCCGTGCACGCATTTGTGCGAAAACGCGTTTTAAGCATGCACATGCATCTTTTGGTAGACGCGGATGAAGTTTTCTGCAAAACCACAAGATGTGCATGCAAATGGTGCTTTTTGCAGAACGCGCACGTGGATTTCTACCAAACGACGTGCTAAGCATGCCGATGCTGCTATTTTTAGCACCCGCGCACGCATTTGTGCGAAAACGCGTTTTAAGCATGCACATGCATCTTTTGGTAGACGCGGATGAAGTTTTCTGCAAAACCACAAGATGTGCATGCAAATGGTGCTTTTTGCAGAACGCGCACGTGGATTTCTACCAAACGACGTGCTAAGCTTGCCGATGCTGCTCTTTTTAGCACCCGCGCACGGATTTGTGCGAAAATGCGTTTTAAGCATGCACATGCATCTTTTGGTAGACGCGGATGAAGTTTTCTGCAAAACCACAAGATGTGCATGCAAATGGTGCTTTTGGCAGAACGCGCACGTGGATTTCTACCAAACGACGTGCTAAGCATGCCGATGCTGCTCTTTTTAGCACCCGCGCACGCATTTGTGCGAAAACGCGTTTGAAGCATGCACATGCATCTTTTGGTAGACGCGGATGAAGTTTTCTGCAAAACCACAAGATGTGCATGCAAATGGTGCTTTTTGCAGAACGCGCACGTGGATTTCTACCAAACGACGTGCTAAGCATGCCGATGCTGCTCTTTTTAGCACCCGCGCACGCATTTGTGCGAAAACGCGTTTTAAACATGCACATGCATCTTTTGGTAGACGCGGATGAAGTTTTCTGCAAAACCACAAAATGTGCATGCAAATGGTGCTTTTTGCAGAACGCGCACGTGGATTTCTACCAAACGACGTGCTAAGCATGCCGATGCTGCTCTTTTTAGCACCCGCGCACGGATTTGTGCGAAAACGCGTTTTAAGCATGCACATGCATCTTTTGGTAGACGCGGATGAAGTTTTCTGCAAAACCACAAGATGTGCATGCAAATGGTGCTTTTGGCAGAACGCGCACGTGGATTTCTACCAAACGACGTGCTAAGCATGCCGATGCTGCTCTTTTTAGCACCCGCGCACGCATTTGTGCGAAAACGCGTTTTAAGCATGCACATGCATCTTTTGGTAGACGCGGATGAAGTTTTCTGCAAAACCACAAGATGTGCATGCAAATGGTGCTTTTTGCAGAACGCGCACGTGGATTTCTACCAAACGACGTGCTAGGCATGCCGATGCTGCTATTTTTAGCACCCGCGCACGCATTTGTGCGAAAACGCGTTTTAAGCATGCACATGCATCTTTTGGTAGACGCGGATGAAGTTTTCTGCAAAACCACAAGATGTGCATGCAAATGGTGCTTTTTGCAGATCGCGCACGTGGATTTCTACCAAACGACGTGCTAAGCATGCCGATGCTGCTCTTTTTAGCACCCGCGCACGGATTTGTGCGAAAACGCGTTTTAAGCATGCACATGCATCTTTTGGTAGACGCGGATGAAGTTTTCTGCAAAACCACAAGATGTGCATGCAAATGGTGCTTTTGGCAGAACGCGCACGTGGATTTCTACCAAACGACGTGCTAAGCATGCCGATGCTGCTCTTTTTAGCACCCGCGCACGCATTTGTGCGAAAACGCGTTTTAAGCATGCACATGCATCTTTTGGTAGAAACCGGATGAAGTTTTCTGCAAAACCACAACATGTGCATGCAAATGGTGCTTTTTGCAGAACGCGCACGTGGATTTCTACCAAACGACGTGCTAAGAATGCCGATGCTGCTCTTTTTAGCACCCGCGCACGCATTTGTGCGAAAACGCGTTTTAAGCATGCACATGCATCTTTTGGTAGACGCGGATGAAGTTTTCTGCAAAACCACAAGATGTGCATGCAAATGGTGCTTTTTGCAGAACGCGCACGTGGATTTCTACCAAACGACGTGCTAAGCATGCCGATGCTGCTCTTTTTAGCACCCGCGCACGGATTTGTGCGAAAACGCGTTTTAAGCATGCACATGCATCTTTTGGTAGACGCGGATGAAGTTTTCTGCAAAACCACAAGATGTGCATGCAAATGGTGCTTTTGGCAGAACGCGCACGTGGATTTCTACCAAACGACGTGCTAAGCATGCCGATGCTGCTCTTTTTAGCACCCGCGCACGCATTTGTGCGAAAACGCGTTTTAAGCATGCACATGCATCTTTTGGTAGACGCGGATGAAGTTTTCTGCAAAACCACAAGATGTGCATGCAAATGGTGCTTTTTGCAGAACGCGCACGTGGATTTCTACCAAACGACGTGCTAAGCTTGCCGATGCTGCTCTTTTTAGCACCCGCGCACGGATTTGTGCGAAAATGCGTTTTAAGCATGCACATGCATCTTTTGGTAGACGCGGATGAAGTTTTCTGCAAAACCACAAGATGTGCATGCAAATGGTGCTTTTGGCAGAACGCGCACGTGGGTTTCTACCAAACGACGTGCTAAGCATGCCGATGCTGCTCTTTTTAGCACCCGCGCACGCATTTGTGCGAAAACGCGTTTTAAGCATGCACATGCATCTTTTGGTAGACGCGGATGAAGTTTTCTGCAAAACCACAAGATGTGCATGCAAATGGTGCTTTTTGCAGAACGCGCACGTGGATTTCTACCAAACGACGTGCTAAGCATGCCGATGCTGCTCTTTTTAGCACCCGCGCACGCATTTGTGCGAAAACGCGTTTTAAGCATGCACATGCATCTTTTGGTAGACGCGGATGAAGTTTTCTGCAAAACCACAAGATGTGCATGCAAATGGTGCTTTTTGCAGAACGCGCACGTGGATTTCTACCAAACGACGTGCTGAGCATGCCGATGCTGCTCTTTTTAGCACCCGCGCACGGATTTGTGCGAAAACGCGTTTTAAGCATGCACATGCATCTTTTGGTAGACGCGGATGAAGTTTTCTGCAAAACCACAAGATGTGCATGCAAATGGTGCTTTTGGCAGAACGCGCACGTGGATTTCTACCAAACGACGTGCTAAGCATGCCGATGCTGCTCTTTTTAGCACCCGCGCACGCATTTGTGCGAAAACGCGTTTTAAGCATGCACATGCATCTTTTGGTAGACGCGGATGAAGTTTTCTGCAAAACCACAAGATGTGCATGCAAATGGTGCTTTTTGCAGAACGCGCACGTGGATTTCTACCAAACGACGTGCTAAGCATGCCGATGCTGCTATTTTTAGCACCCGCGCACGCATTTGTGCGAAAACGCGTTTTAAGCATGCACATGCATCTTTTGGTAGAACGCGGATGAAGTTTTCTGCAAAACCACAAGATGTGCATGCAAATGGTGCTTTTTGCAGAACGCGCACGTGGATTTCTACCAAACGACGTGCTAAGCATGCCGATGCTGCTCTTTTTAGCACCCGCGCACGCATTTGTGCGAAAACGCGTTTTAAACATGCACATGCATCTTTTGGTAGACGCGGATGAAGTTTTCTGCAAAACCACAAGATGTGCATGCAAATGGTGCTTTTTGCAGAACGCGCACGTGGATTTCTACCAAACGACGTGCTAAGCATGCCGATGCTGCTCTTTTTAGCACCCGCGCACGGATTTGTGCGAAAACGCGTTTTAAGCATGCACATGCATCTTTTGGTAGACGCGGATGAAGTTTTCTGCAAAACCACAAGATGTGCATGCAAATGGTGCTTTTGGCAGAACGCGCACGTGGATTTCTACCAAACGACGTGCTAAGCATGCCGATGCTGCTCTTTTTAGCACCCGCGCACGCATTTGTGCGAAAACGCGTTTTAAGCACGCACATGCATCTTTTGGTAGACGCGGATGAAGTTTTCTGCAAAACCACAAGATGTGCATGCAAATGGTGCTTTTTGCAGAACGCGCACGTGGATTTCTACCAAACAACGTGCTAAGCATGCCGATGCTGCTCTTTTTAGCACCCGCGCACGCATTTGTGCGAAAACGCGTTTTAAGCATGCACATGCATCTTTTGGTAGACGCGGATGAAGTTTTCTGCAAAACCACAAGATGTGCATCCAAATGGTGCTTTTGGCAGCACGCGCACGTGGATTTCTACCAAACGACGTGCTAAGCATGCCGATGCTGCTCTTTTTAGCACCCGTGCACGCATTTGTGCGAAAACGCGTTTTAAGCATGCACATGCATCTTTTGGTAGACGCGGATGAAGTTTTCTGCAAAACCACAAGATGTGCATGCAAATGGTGCTTTTTGCAGAACGCGCACGTGGATTTCTACCAAACGACGTGCTAAGCATGCCGATGCTGCTATTTTTAGCACCCGCGCACGCATTTGTGCGAAAACGCGTTTTAAGCATGCACATGCATCTTTTGGTAGACGCGGATGAAGTTTTCTGCAAAACCACAAGATGTGCATGCAAATGGTGCTTTTTGCAGAACGCGCACGTGGATTTCTACCAAACGACGTGCTAAGCTTGCCGATGCTGCTCTTTTTAGCACCCGCGCACGGATTTGTGCGAAAATGCGTTTTAAGCATGCACATGCATCTTTTGGTAGACGCGGATGAAGTTTTCTGCAAAACCACAAGATGTGCATGCAAATGGTGCTTTTGGCAGAACGCGCACGTGGATTTCTACCAAACGACGTGCTAAGCATGCCGATGCTGCTCTTTTTAGCACCCGCGCACGCATTTGTGCGAAAACGCGTTTGAAGCATGCACATGCATCTTTTGGTAGACGCGGATGAAGTTTTCTGCAAAACCACAAGATGTGCATGCAAATGGTGCTTTTTGCAGAACGCGCACGTGGATTTCTACCAAACGACGTGCTAAGCATGCCGATGCTGCTCTTTTTAGCACCCGCGCACGGATTTGTGCGAAAACGCGTTTTAAGCATGCACATGCATCTTTTGGTAGACGCGGATGAAGTTTTCTGCAAAACCACAAGATGTGCATGCAAATGGTGCTTTTGGCAGAACGCGCACGTGGATTTCTACCAAACGACGTGCTAAGCATGCTGATGCTGCTCTTTTTAGCACCCGCGCACGCATTTGTGCGAAAACGCGTTTTAAGCATGCACATGCATCTTTTGGTAGACGCGGATGAAGTTTTCTGCAAAACCACAAGATGTGCATGCAAATGGTGCTTTTTGCAGAACGCGCACGTGGATTTCTACCAAACGACGTGCTAAGCATGCCGATGCTGCTATTTTTAGCACCCGCGCACGCATTTGTGCGAAAACGCGTTTTAAGCATGCACATGCATCTTTTGGTAGACGCGGATGAAGTTTTCTGCAAAACCACAAGATGTGCATGCAAATGGTGCTTTTTGCAGAACGCGCACGTGGATTTCTACCAAACGACGTGCTAAGCATGCCGATGCTGCTCTTTTTAGCACCCGCGCACGCATTTGTGCGAAAACGCGTTTTAAGCATGCACATGCATCTTTTGGTAGACGCGGATGAAGTTTTCTGCAAAACCACAAGATGTGCATGCAAATGGTGCTTTTTGCAGAACGCGCACGTGGATTTCTACCAAACGACGTGCTAGGCATGCCGATGCTGCTATTTTTAGCACCCGCGCACGCATTTGTGCGAAAACGCGTTTTAAGCATGCACATGCATCTTTTGGTAGACGCGGATGAAGTTTTCTGCAAAACCACAAGATGTGCATGCAAATGGTGCTTTTGGCAGAACGCGCACGTGGATTTCTACCAAACGACGTGCTAAGCATGCCGATGCTGCTCTTTTTAGCACCCGCGCACGCATTTGTGCGAAAACGCGTTTTAAGCATGCACATGCATCTTTTGGTAGACGCGGATGAAGTTTTCTGCAAAACCACAAGATGTGCATGCAAATGGTGCTTTTTGCAGAACGCGCACGTGGATTTCTACCAAACGACGTGCTAGGCATGCCGATGCTGCTATTTTTAGCACCCGCGCACGCATTTGTGCGAAAACGCGTTTTAAGCATGCACATGCATCTTTTGGTAGACGCGGATGAAGTTTTCTGCAAAACCACAAGATGTGCATGCAAATGGTGCTTTTTGCAGAACGCGCACGTGGATTTCTACCAAACGACGTGCTAAGCATGCCGATGCTGCTATTTTTAGCACCCACGCACGCATTTGTGCGAAAACGCGTTTTAAGCATGCACATGCATCTTTTGGTAGACGCGGATGAAGTTTTCTGCAAAACCACAAGATGTGCATGCAAATGGTGCTTTTTGCAGAACGCGCACGTGGATTTCTACCAAACGACGTGCTAAGCATGCCGATGCTGCTCTTTTTAGCACCCGCGCACGCATTTGTGCGAAAACGCGTTTTAAACATGCACATGCATCTTTTGGTAGACGCGGATGAAGTTTTCTGCAAAACCACAAGATGTGCATGCAAATGGTGCTTTTTGCAGAACGCGCACGTGGATTTCTACCAAACGACGTGCTAAGCATGCCGATGCTGCTCTTTTTAGCACCCGCGCACGGATTTGTGCGAAAACGCGTTTTAAGCATGCACATGCATCTTTTGGTAGACGCGGATGAAGTTTTCTGCAAAACCACAAGATGTGCATGCAAATGGTGCTTTTGGCAGAACGCGCACGTGGATTTCTACCAAACGACGTGCTAAGCATGCCGATGCTGCTCTTTTTAGCACCCGCGCACGCATTTGTGCGAAAACGCGTTTTAAGCACGCACATGCATCTTTTGGTAGACGCGGATGAAGTTTTCTGCAAAACCACAAGATGTGCATGCAAATGGTGCTTTTTGCAGAACGCGCACGTGGATTTCTACCAAACAACGTGCTAAGCATGCCGATGCTGCTCTTTTTAGCACCCGCGCACGCATTTGTGCGAAAACGCGTTTTAAGCATGCACATGCATCTTTTGGTAGACGCGGATGAAGTTTTCTGCAAAACCACAAGATGTGCATCCAAATGGTGCTTTTGGCAGCACGCGCACGTGGATTTCTACCAAACGACGTGCTAAGCATGCCGATGCTGCTCTTTTTAGCACCCGTGCACGCATTTGTGCGAAAACGCGTTTTAAGCATGCACATGCATCTTTTGGTAGACGCGGATGAAGTTTTCTGCAAAACCACAAGATGTGCATGCAAATGGTGCTTTTTGCAGAACGCGCACGTGGATTTCTACCAAACGACGTGCTAAGCATGCCGATGCTGCTATTTTTAGCACCCGCGCACGCATTTGTGCGAAAACGCGTTTTAAGCATGCACATGCATCTTTTGGTAGACGCGGATGAAGTTTTCTGCAAAACCACAAGATGTGCATGCAAATGGTGCTTTTTGCAGAACGCGCACGTGGATTTCTACCAAACGACGTGCTAAGCTTGCCGATGCTGCTCTTTTTAGCACCCGCGCACGGATTTGTGCGAAAATGCGTTTTAAGCATGCACATGCATCTTTTGGTAGACGCGGATGAAGTTTTCTGCAAAACCACAAGATGTGCATGCAAATGGTGCTTTTGGCAGAACGCGCACGTGGATTTCTACCAAACGACGTGCTAAGCATGCCGATGCTGCTCTTTTTAGCACCCGCGCACGCATTTGTGCGAAAACGCGTTTGAAGCATGCACATGCATCTTTTGGTAGACGCGGATGAAGTTTTCTGCAAAACCACAAGATGTGCATGCAAATGGTGCTTTTTGCAGAACGCGCACGTGGATTTCTACCAAACGACGTGCTAAGCATGCCGATGCTGCTCTTTTTAGCACCCGCGCACGGATTTGTGCGAAAACGCGTTTTAAGCATGCACATGCATCTTTTGGTAGACGCGGATGAAGTTTTCTGCAAAACCACAAGATGTGCATGCAAATGGTGCTTTTGGCAGAACGCGCACGTGGATTTCTACCAAACGACGTGCTAAGCATGCTGATGCTGCTCTTTTTAGCACCCGCGCACGCATTTGTGCGAAAACGCGTTTTAAGCATGCACATGCATCTTTTGGTAGACGCGGATGAAGTTTTCTGCAAAACCACAAGATGTGCATGCAAATGGTGCTTTTTGCAGAACGCGCACGTGGATTTCTACCAAACGACGTGCTAAGCATGCCGATGCTGCTATTTTTAGCACCCGCGCACGCATTTGTGCGAAAACGCGTTTTAAGCATGCACATGCATCTTTTGGTAGACGCGGATGAAGTTTTCTGCAAAACCACAAGATGTGCATGCAAATGGTGCTTTTTGCAGAACGCGCACGTGGATTTCTACCAAACGACGTGCTAAGCATGCCGATGCTGCTCTTTTTAGCACCCGCGCACGCATTTGTGCGAAAACGCGTTTTAAGCATGCACATGCATCTTTTGGTAGACGCGGATGAAGTTTTCTGCAAAACCACAAGATGTGCATGCAAATGGTGCTTTTTGCAGAACGCGCACGTGGATTTCTACCAAACGACGTGCTAGGCATGCCGATGCTGCTATTTTTAGCACCCGCGCACGCATTTGTGCGAAAACGCGTTTTAAGCATGCACATGCATCTTTTGGTAGACGCGGATGAAGTTTTCTGCAAAACCACAAGATGTGCATGCAAATGGTGCTTTTGGCAGAACGCGCACGTGGATTTCTACCAAACGACGTGCTAAGCATGCCGATGCTGCTCTTTTTAGCACCCGCGCACGCATTTGTGCGAAAACGCGTTTTAAGCATGCACATGCATCTTTTGGTAGACGCGGATGAAGTTTTCTGCAAAACCACAAGATGTGCATGCAAATGGTGCTTTTTGCAGAACGCGCACGTGGATTTCTACCAAACGACGTGCTAGGCATGCCGATGCTGCTATTTTTAGCACCCGCGCACGCATTTGTGCGAAAACGCGTTTTAAGCATGCACATGCATCTTTTGGTAGACGCGGATGAAGTTTTCTGCAAAACCACAAGATGTGCATGCAAATGGTGCTTTTTGCAGAACGCGCACGTGGATTTCTACCAAACGACGTGCTAAGCATGCCGATGCTGCTCTTTTTAGCACCCGCGCACGGATTTGTGCGAAAACGCGTTTTAAGCATGCACATGCATCTTTTGGTAGACGCGGATGAAGTTTTCTGCAAAACCACAAGATGTGCATGCAAATGGTGCTTTTGGCAGAACGCGCACGTGGATTTCTACCAAACGACGTGCAAAGCATGCCGATGCTGCTCTTTTTAGCACCCGCGCACGCATTTGTGCGAAAACGCGTTTTAAGCATGCACATGCATCTTTTGGTAGAAACCGGATTAAGTTTTCTGCAAAACCACAACATGTGCATGCAAATGGTGCTTTTTGCAGAACGCGCACGTGGATTTCTACCAAACGACGTGCTAAGCATGCCGATGCTGCTATTTTTAGCACCCGCGCACGCATTTGTGCGAAAACGCGTTTTAAGCATGCACATGCATCTTTTGGTAGACGCGGATGAAGTTTTCTGCAAAACCACAAGATGTGCATGCAAATGGTGCTTTTTGCAGAACGCGCACGTGGATTTCTACCAAACGACGTGCTAAGCATGCCGATGCTGCTCTTTTTAGCACCCGCGCACGGATTTGTGCGAAAACGCGTTTTAAGCATGCACATGCATCTTTTGGTAGACGCGGATGAAGTTTTCTGCAAAACCACAAGATGTGCATGCAAATGGTGCTTTTGGCAGAACGCGCACGTGGATTTCTACCAAACGACGTGCTAAGCATGCCGATGCTGCTCTTTTTAGCACCCGCGCACGCATTTGTGCGAAAACGCGTTTTAAGCATGCACATGCATCTTTTGGTAGACGCGGATGAAGTTTTCTGCAAAACCACAAGATGTGCATGCAAATGGTGCTTTTTGCAGAACACGCACGTGGATTTCTACCAAACGACGTGCTAAGCATGCCGATGCTGCTATTTTTAGCACCCGCGCACGCATTTGTGCGAAAACGCGTTTTAAGCATGCACATGCATCTTTTGGTAGACGCGGATGAAGTTTTCTGCAAAACCACAAGATGTGCATGCAAATGGTGCTTTTTGCAGAACGCGCACGTGGATTTCTACCAAACGACGTGCTAAGCATGCCGATGCTGCTCTTTTTAGCACCCGTGCACGCATTTGTGCGAAAACGCGTTTTAAGCATGCACATGCATCTTTTGGTAGACGCGGATGAAGTTTTCTGCAAAACCACAAGATGTGCATGCAAATGGTGCTTTTTGCAGAACGCGCACGTGGATTTCTACCAAACGACGTGCTAAGCATGCCGATGCTGCTCTTTTTAGCACCCGCGCACGCATTTGTGCGAAAACGCGTTTTAAGCATGCACATGCATCTTTTGGTAGACGCGGATGAAGTTTTCTGCAAAACCACAAGATGTGCATGCAAACGGTGCTTTTTGCAGAACGCGCACGTGGATTTCTACCAAACGACGTGCTAGGCATGCCGATGCTGCTATTTTTAGCACCCGCGCACGCATTTGTGCGAAAACGCGTTTTAAGCATGCACATGCATCTTTTGGTAGACGCGGATGAAGTTTTCTGCAAAACCACAAGATGTGCATGCAAATGGTGCTTTTGGCAGAACGCGCACGTGGATTTCTACCAAACGACGTGCTCAGCATGCCGATGCTGCTCTTTTTAGCACCCGCGCACGCATTTGTGCGAAAACGCGTTTTAAGCATGCACATGCATCTTTTGGTAGACGCGGATGAAGTTTTCTGCAAAACCACAAGATGTGCATGCAAATGGTGCTTTTTGCAGAACGCGCACGTGGATTTCTACCAAACGACGTGCTAGGCATGCCGATGCTGCTATTTTTAGCACCCGCGCACGCATTTGTGCGAAAACGCGTTTTAAGCATGCACATGCATCTTTTGGTAGACGCGGATGAAGTTTTCTGCAAAACCACAAGATGTGCATGCAAATGGTGCTTTTTGCAGAACGCGCACGTGGATTTTTACCAAACGACGTGCTAAGCATGCCGATGCTGCTCTTTTTAGCACCCGCGCACGGATTTGTGCGAAAACGCGTTTTAAGCATGCACATGCATCTTTTGGTAGACGCGGATGAAGTTTTCTGCAAAACCACAAGATGTGCATGCAAATGGTGCTTTTGGCAGAACGCGCACGTGGATTTCTACCAAACGACGTGCTAAGCATGCCGATGCTGCTCTTTTTAGCACCCGCGCACGCATTTGTGCGAAAACGCGTTTTAAGCATGCACATGCATCTTTTGGTAGAAACCGGATGAAGTTTTCTGCAAAACCACAACATGTGCATGCAAATGGTGCTTTTTGCAGAACGCGCACGTGGATTTCTACCAAACGACGTGCTAAGCATGCCGATGCTGCTATTTTTAGCACCCGCGCACGCATTTGTGCGAAAACGCGTTTTAAGCATGCACATGCATCTTTTGGTAGACGCGGATGAAGTTTTCTGCAAAACCACAAGATGTGCATGCAAATGGTGCTTTTTGCAGAACGCGCACGTGGATTTCTACCAAACGACGTGCTAAGCATGCCGATGCTGCTCTTTTTAGCACCCGCGCACGGATTTGTGCGAAAACGCGTTTTAAGCATGCACATGCATCTTTTGGTAGACGCGGATGAAGTTTTCTGCAAAACCACAAGATGTGCATGCAAATGGTGCTTTTGGCAGAACGCGCACGTGGATTTCTACCAAACGACGTGCTAAGCATGCCGATGCTGCTCTTTTTAGCACCCGCGCACGCATTTGTGCGAAAACGCGTTTTAAGCATGCACATGCATCTTTTGGTAGACGAGATTGAAGTTTTCTGCAAAACCACAAGATGTGCATGCAAATGGTGCCTTTCGCAGAACGCGCACGTGGATTTCTACCAAACAACGTGCTAAGCATGCCGATGCTGCTCTTTTTAGCACCCGCGCACGGATTTGTGCGAAAACGCGTTTTAAGCATGCACATGCATCTTTTGGTAGACGAGATTGAAGTTTTCTGCAAAACCACAAGATGTGCATGCAAATGGTGCTTTTCGCAGAACGCCCACGTGGATTTCTACCAAACAACGTGCTAAGCATGCCGATGCTGCTCTTTTTAGCACCCGCGCACGGATTCGTGCGAAAACGCGTTTTAAGCATGCACATGCATCTTTTGGTAGACGCGGATGAAGTTTTCTGCAAAACCACAAGATGTGCTTGCAAATGGTGCTTTTGGCAGAACGCGCACGTGGATTTCTACCAAACGACCTGCTAAGCATGCCGATGCTGCTCTTTTTAGCACCCGCGCACGGATTTGTGCGAAAACGCGTTTTAAGCATGCACATGCATCTTTTGGTAGACGCGATTGAAGTTTTCTGCAAAACCACAAGATGTGCATGCAAATGGTGCTTTTCGCAGAACGCGCACGTGGATTTCTACCAAACAACGTGCTAAGCATGCCGATGCTGCTCTTTTTAGCACCCGCGCACGGATTCGTGCGAAAACGCGTTTTAAGCATGCACATGCATCTTTTGGTAGACGAGATTGAAGTTTTCTGCAAAACCACAAGATGTGCATGCAAATGGTGCTTTTCGCAGAACGCGCACGTGGATTTCTACCAAACAACGTGCTAAGCATGCCGATGCTGCTCCTTTTAGCACCCGCGCACGGATTCGTGCGAAAACGCGTTTTAAGCATGCACATGCATCTTTTGGTAGACGCGGATGAAGTTTTCTGCAAAACCACAAGATGTGCATGCAAATGGTGCTCTTGGCAGAACGCGCACGTGGATTTCTACCAAACGACGTGCTAAGCATGCCGATGCTGCTCTTTTTAGCACCCGCGCACGGATTCGTGCGAAAACGCGTTTTAAGCATGCACATGCATCTTTTGGTAGACGAGATTGAAGTTTTCTGCAAAACCACAAGATGTGCATGCAAATGGTGCTTTTCGCAGAACGCCCACGTGGATTTCTACCAAACAACGTGCTAAGCATGCCGATGCTGCTCTTTTTAGCACCCGCGCACGGATTCGTGCGAAAACGCGTTTTAAGCATGCACATGCATCTTTTGGTAGACGAGATTGAAGTTTTCTGCAAAACCACAAGATGTGCATGCAAATGGTGCTTTTCGCAGAACGCGCACGTGGATTTCTACCAAACAACGTGCTAAGCACGCCGATGCTGCTCCTTTTAGCACCCGCGCACGGATTCGTGCGAAAACGCGTTTTAAGCATGCACATGCATCTTTTCATAGACGAGATTGAAGTTTTCTGCAAAACCACAACATGTGCATGCAAATGGTGCTTTTGGCAGAACGCGCACGCGGATTTCTACCAAACAACGTGCTAAGCATGCCGATGCTGCTCTTTTTAGCACCCGCGCACGGATTCGTGCGAAAACGCGTTTTAAGCATGCACATGCATCTTTTGGTAGACGAGATTGAAGTTTTCTGCAAAACCACAAGATGTGCATGCAAATGGTGCTTTTCGCAGAACGCGCACGTGGATTTCTACCAAACAACGTGCTAAGCATGCCGATGCTGCTCTTTTTAGCACCCGCGCACGGATTCGTGCGAAAACGCGTTTTAAGCATGCACATGCATCTTTTGGTAGACGAGATTGAAGTTTTCTGCAAAACCACAAGATGTGCATGCAAATGGTGCTTTTCGCAGAACGCGCACGCGGATTTCTACCAAACAACGTGCTAAGCATGCCGATGCTGCTCTTTTTAGCACCCGCGCACGGATTCGTGCGAAAACGCGTTTTAAGCATGCACATGCATCTTTTGGTAGACGAGATTGAAGTTTTCTGCAAAACCACAAGATGTGCATGCAAATGGTGCTTTTCGCAGAACGCGCACGTGGATTTCTACCAAACAACGTGCTAAGCACGCCGATGCTGCTCCTTTTAGCACCCGCGCACGGATTCGTGCGAAAACGCGTTTTAAGCATGCACATGCATCTTTTCATAGACGAGATTGAAGTTTTCTGCAAAACCACAACATGTGCATGCAAATGGTGCTTTTGGCAGAACGCGCACGTGGATTTCTACCAAACGACGTGCTAAGCATGCCGATGCTGCTCTTTTTAGCACCCGCGCACGGATTCGTGCGAAAACGCGTTTTAAGCATGCACATGCATTTTTTGGTAGACGCGGATGAAGTTTTCTGCAAAACCACAAGATGTGCATGCAAATGGTGCTCTTGGCAGAACGCGCACGTGGATTTCTAACAAACGACGTGCTAAGCATGCCGATGCTGCTCTTTTTAGCACCCGCGCACGGATTCGTGCGAAAACGCGTTTTAAGCATGCACATGCATCTTTTGGTAGAGGAGATTGAAGTTTTCTGCAAAACCACAAGATGTGCATGCAAATGGTGCTTTTCGCAGAACGCCCACGTGGATTTCTACCAAACAACGTGCTAAGCATGCCGATGCTGCTCTTTTTAGCACCCGCGCACGGATTTGTGCGAAAACGCGTTTTAAGCATGCACATGCATCTTTTGGTAGACGAGATTGAAGTTTTCTGCAAAACCACAAGATGTGCATGCAAATGGTGCTTTTCGCAGAACGCGCACGTGGATTTCTACCAAACAACGTGCTCAGCATGCCGATGCTGCTCTTTTTAGCACCCGCGCACGGATTCGTGCGAAAACGCGTTTTAAGCATGCACATGCATCTTTTGGTAGACGAGATTGAAGTTTTCTGCAAAACCACAAGATGTGCATGCAAATGGTGCTTTTGGCAGAACGCGCACGTGGATTTCTACCAAACAACGTGCTAAGTATGCCGATGCTGCTCTTTTTAGCACCCGCGCACGGATTCGCGCGAAAACGCGTTTTAAGCATGCACATGCATCTTTTGGTAGACGCGGATGAAGTTTTCTGCAAAACCACAAGATGTGCATGCAAATGGTGCTTTTGGCAGAACGCGCACGTGGATTTCTACCAAACGACGTGCTAAGCATGCCGATGCTGCTCTTTTTAGCACCCGCGCACGGATTCGTGCGAAAACGCGTTTTAAGCATGCACATGCATCTTTTGGTAGACGAGATTGAAGTTTTCTGCAAAACCACAAGATGTGCATGCAAATGGTGCCTTTCGCAGAACGCGCACGTGGATTTCTACCAAACAACGTGCTAAGCATGCCGATGCTGCTCTTTTTAGCACCCGCGCACGGATTCGTGCGAAAACGCGTTTTAAGCATGCACATGCATCTTTTGGTAGACGCGGATGAAGTTTTCTGCAAAACCACAAGATGTGCATGCAAATGGTGCTTCTGGCAGAACGCGCACGTGGATTTCTACCAAACGACGTGCTAAGCATGCCGATGCTGCTCTTTTTAGCACCCGCGCACGGATTCGTGCGAAAACGCGTTTTAAGCATGCACATGCATCTTTTGGTAGACGCGGATGAAGTTTTCTGCAAAACCACAAGATGTGCATGCAAATGGTGCTCTTGGCAGAACGCGCACGTGGATTTCTACCAAACGACGTGCTAAGCATGCCGATGCTGCTCTTTTTAGCACCCGCGCACGGATTTGTGCGAAAACGCGTTTTAAGCATGCACATGCATCTTTTGGTAGACGAGATTGAAGTTTTCTGCAAAACCACAAGATGTGCATGCAAATGGTGCTTTTCGCAGAACGCGCACGTGGATTTCTACCAAACAACGTGCTAAGCATGCCGATGCTGCTCTTTTTAGCACCCGCGCACGGATTTGTGCGAAAACGCGTTTTAAGCATGCACATGCATCTTTTGGTAGACGAGATTGAAGTTTTCTGCAAAACCACAAGATGTGCATGCAAATGGTGCTTTTCGCAGAACGCGCACGTGGATTTCTACCAAACAACATGCTAAGCATGCCGATACTGCTCTTTTTAGCACCCGCGCACGGATTCGTGCGAAAACGCGTTTTAAGCATGCACATGCATCTTTTGGTAGACGAGATTGAAGTTTTCTGCAAAACCACAAGATGTGCATGCAAATGGTGCTTTTCGCAGAACGCGCACATGGATTTCTACCAAACAACGGGCTAAGCATGCCGATGCTGCTCTTTTTAGCACCCGCGCACGGATTCGTGCGAAAACGCGTTTTAAGCATGCACATGCATCTTTTGGTAGACGAGATTGAAGTTTTCTGCAAAACCACAAGATGTGCATGCAAATGGTGCCTTTCGCAGAACGCGCACGTGGATTTCTACCAAACAACGTGCTAAGCATGCCGATGCTGCTCTTTTTAGCACCCGCGCACGGATTCGTGCGAAAACGCGTTTTAAGCATGCACATGCATCTTTTGGTAGACGAGATTGAAGTTTTCTGCAAAACCACAAGATGTGCATGCAAATGGTGCTTTTCGCAGAACGCCCACGTGGATTTCTACCAAACAACGTGCTAAGCATGCCGATGCTGCTCTTTTTAGCACCCGCGCACGGATTCGTGCGAAAACGCGTTTTAAGCATGCACATGCATCTTTTGGTAGACGCGGATGAAGTTTTCTGCAAAACCACAAGATGTGCATGCAAATGGTGCTTTTGGCAGAACGCGCACGTGGATTTCTACCAAACGACGTGCTAAGCATGCCGATGCTGCTCTTTTTAGCACCCGCGCACGGATTTGTTCGAAAACGCGTTTTAAGCATGCACATGCATCTTTTGGTAGACGCGGATGAAGTTTTCTGCAAAATCACAAGATGTGCATGCAAATGGTGCTTTTGGCAGAACGCGCACGTGGATTTCTACCAAACGACGTGCTAAGCATGCCGATGCTGCTCTTTTTAGCACCCGCGCACGGATTTGTGCGAAAACGCGTTTTAAGCATGCACATGCATCTTTTGGTAGACGAGATTGAAGTTTTCTGCAAAACCACAAGATGTGCATGCAAATGGTGCTTTTCGCAGAACGCGCACGTGGATTTCTACCAAACGACGTGCTAAGCATGCCGATGCTGCTCTTTTTAGCACCCGCGCACGGATTCGTGCGATAACGCGTTTTAAGCATGCACATGCATCTTTTGGTAGACGAGATTGAAGTTTTCTGCAAAACCACAAGATGTGCATGCAAATGGTGCTTTTCGCAGAACGCCCACGTGGATTTCTACCAAACAACGTGCTAAGCATGCCGATGCTGCTCTTTTTAGCACCCGCGCACGGATTTGTGCGAAAACGCGTTTTAAGCATGCACATGCATCTTTTGGTAGACGCGGATGAAGTTTTCTGCAAAACCACAAGATGTGCATGCAAATGGTGCTTTTGGCAGAACGCGCACGTGGATTTCTACCAAACGACGTGCTAAGCATGCCGATGCTGCTCTTTTTAGCACCCGCGCACGGATTCGTGCGAAAACGCGTTTTAAGCATGCACATGCATCTTTTGGTAGACGAGATTGAAGTTTTCTGCAAAACCACAAGATGTGCATGCAAATGGTGCCTTTCGCAGAACGCGCACGTGGATTTCTACCAAACAACGTGCTAAGCATGCCGATGCTGCTCTTTTTAGCACCCGCGCACGGATTCGTGCGAAAACGCGTTTTAAGCATGCACATGCATCTTTTGGTAGACGAGATTGAAGTTTTCTGCAAAACCACAAGATGTGCATGCAAATGGTGCCTTTCGCAGAACGCGCACGTGGATTTCTACCAAACAACGTGCTAAGCATGCCGATGCTGCTCTTTTTAGCACCCGCGCACGGATTCGTGCGAAAACGCGTTTTAAGCATGCACATGCATCTTTTGGTAGACGCGGATGAAGTTTTCTGCAAAACCACAAGATGTGCATGCAAATGGTGCTTCTGGCAGAACGCGCACGTGGATTTCTACCAAACGACGTGCTAAGCATGCCGATGCTGCTCTTTTTAGCACCCGCGCACGGATTCGTGCGAAAACGCGTTTTTAAGCATGCACATGCATCTTTTGGTAGACGCGGATGAAGTTTTCTGCAAAACCACAAGATGTGCATGCAAATGGTGCTCTTGGCAGAACGCGCACGTGGATTTCTACCAAACGACGTGCTAAGCATGCCGATGCTGCTCTTTTTAGCACCCGCGCACGGATTTGTGCGAAAACGCGTTTTAAGCATGCACATGCATCTTTTGGTAGACGCGGATGAAGTTTTCTGCAAAACCACAAGATGTGCATGCAAATGGTGCTTTTTGCAGAACGCGCTCGTGGATTCTACCAAACGACGTGCTAAGCATGCCGATGCTGCTCTTTTTAGCACCCGCACACGCATTTGTGCGAAAACGCGTTTTAAGCATGCACATGCATCTTTTGGTAGACGCGGATGAAGTTTTCTGCAAAACCGCAAGATGTGCATGCAAATGGTGCTTTTTGCAGAACGCGCACGTGGATTTCTACCAAACGACGTGCTAAGCATGCCGATGCTGCTCTTTTTAGCACCCGCGCACGGATTTGTACGAAAACGCGTTTTAAGCATGCACATGCATCTTTTGGTAGACGCGGATGAAGTTTTCTGCAAAACCACAACATGTGCATGCAAATGGTGCTTTTGCCAGAACGCGCACGTGGATTTCTACCAAACGACGTGCTAAGCATGCCGATGCTGCTCTTTTTAGCACCCGCGCACGCATTTGTGCGAAAACGCGTTTTAAGCATGCACATGCATCTTTTGGTAGACGCGGATGAAGTTTTCTGCAAAACCACAAGATGTGCATGCAAATGGTGCTTTTTGCAGAACGCGCTCGTGGATTTCTACCAAACGACGTGCTAAGCATGCCGATGCTGCTCTTTTTAGCACCCGCGCACGCATTTGTGCGAAAACGCGTTTTAAGCATGCACATGCATCTTTTGGTAGACGCGGATGAAGTTTTCTGCAAAACCACAAGATGTGCATGCAAATGGTGCTTTTTGCAGAACGCGCACGTGGATTTCTACCAAACAACGTGCTAAGCATGCCGATGCTGCTCTTTTTAGCACCCGCGCACGCATTTGTGCGAAAACGCGTTTTAAGCATGCACATGCATCTTTTGTTAGACGCGGATGAAGTTTTCTGCAAAACCACAAGATGTGCATGCAAATGGTGCTTTTTGCAGAACGCGCACGTGGATTTCTACCAAACGACGTGCTAAGCATGCCGATGCTGCTCTTTTTAGCACCCGCGCACGGATTTGTGCGAAAACGCGTTTTAAGCATGCACATGCATCTTTTGGTAGACGCGGATGAAGTTTTCTGCAAAACCACAAGATGTGCATGCAAATGGTGCTTTTGGCAGAACGCGCACGTGGATGTCTATCAAACGACGTGCTAAGCATGCCGATGCTGCTCTTTTTAGCACCCGCGCACGCATTTGTGCGAAAACGCGTTTTAAGCATGCACATGCATCTTTTGGTAGACGCGGATGAAGTTTTCTGCAAAACCACAAGATGTGCATGCAAAGGGGGCTTTTTGCAGAACGCGCTCGTGGATTTCTACCAAACGACGTGCAAAGCATGCCGATGCTGCTCTTTTTAGCACCCGCGCACGCATTTGTGCGAAAACGCGTTTTAAGCATGCACATGCATCTTTTGGTAGACGCGGATGAAGTTTTCTGCAAAACCACAAGATGTGCATGCAAATGGTGCTTTTTGCAGAACGCGCACGTGGATTTCTACCAAATGACGTGCTAAGCATGCTGATGCTGCTCTTTTTAGCACCCGCGCACGGAATTGTGCGAAAACGCGTTTTAAGCATGCACATGCATCTTTTGGTAGACGCGGATGAAGTTTTCTGCAAAACCACAAGATGTGCATGCAAATGGTGCTTTTGGCAGAACGCGCACGTGGATTTCTACCAAACGACGTGCTAAGCATGCCGATGCTGCTCTTTTTAGCACCCGCGCACGCATTTGTGCGAAAACGCGTTTTAAGCATGCACATGCATCTTTTGGTAGACGCGGATGAAGTTTTCTGCAAAACCACAAGATGTGCATGCAAATGGTGCTTTTTGCAGAACGCGCTCGTGGATTTCTACCAAACGACGTGCTAAGCATGCCGATGCTGCTCTTTTTAGCACCCGCGCACGCATTTGTGCGAAAACGCGTTTTAAGCATGCACATGCATCTTTTGGTAGACGCGGATGAAGTTTTCTGCAAAACCACAAGATGTGCATGCAAATGGTGCTTTTTGCAGAACGCGCACGTGGATTTCTACCAAACGACGTGCTAAGCATGCCGATGCTGCTCTTTTTAGCACCCGCGCACGCATTTGTGCGAAAACGCGTTTTAAGCATGCACATGCATCTTTTGGTAGACGCGGATGAAGTTTTCTGCAAAACCACAAGATGTGCATGCAAATGGTGCTTTTTGCAGAACGCGCACGTGGATTTCTACCAAACGACGTGCTAAGCTTGCCGATGCTGCTCTTTTTAGCACCCGCGCACGGATTTGCGCGAAAACGCGTTTTAAGCATACACATGCATCTTTTGGTAGACGCGGATGAAGTTTTATGCAAAACCACAAGATGTGCATGCAAATGGTGCTTTTGGCAGAACGCGCACGTGGATTTCTACCAAACGACGTGCTAAGCATGCCGATGCTGCTCTTTTTAGCACCCGCGTACGCATTTGTGCGAAAACGCGTTTTAAGCATGCACATGCATCTTTTGGTAGACGCGGATGAAGTTTTCTGCAAAACCACAAGATGTGCATGCAAATGGTGCTTTTTGCAGAACGCGCTCGTGGATTCTACCAAACGACGTGCTAAGCATGCCGATGCTGCTCTTTTTAGCACCCGCACACGCATTTGTGCGAAAACGCGTTTTAAGCATGCACATGCATCTTTTGGTAGACGCGGATGAAGTTTTCTGCAAAACCGCAAGATGTGCATGCAAATGGTGCTTTTTGCAGAACGCGCACGTGGATTTCTACCAAACGACGTGCTAAGCATGCCGATGCTGCTCTTTTTAGCACCCGCGCACGGATTTGTACGAAAACGCGTTTTAAGCATGCACATGCATCTTTTGGTAGACGCGGATGAAGTTTTCTGCAAAACCACAACATGTGCATGCAAATGGTGCTTTTGCCAGAACGCGCACGTGGATTTCTACCAAACGACGTGCTAAGCATGCCGATGCTGCTCTTTTTAGCACCCGCGCACGCATTTGTGCGAAAACGCGTTTTAAGCATGCACATGCATCTTTTGGTAGACGCGGATGAAGTTTTCTGCAAAACCACAAGATGTGCATGCAAATGGTGCTTTTTGCAGAACGCGCTCGTGGATTTCTACCAAACGACGTGCTAAGCATGCCGATGCTGCTCTTTTTAGCACCCGCGCACGCATTTGTGCGAAAACGCGTTTTAAGCATGCACATGCATCTTTTGGTAGACGCGGATGAAGTTTTCTGCAAAACCACAAGATGTGCATGCAAATGGTGCTTTTTGCAGAACGCGCACGTGGATTTCTACCAAACAACGTGCTAAGCATGCCGATGCTGCTCTTTTTAGCACCCGCGCACGCATTTGTGCGAAAACGCGTTTTAAGCATGCACATGCATCTTTTGTTAGACGCGGATGAAGTTTTCTGCAAAACCACAAGATGTGCATGCAAATGGTGCTTTTTGCAGAACGCGCACGTGGATTTCTACCAAACGACGTGCTAAGCATGCCGATGCTGCTCTTTTTAGCACCCGCGCACGGATTTGTGCGAAAACGCGTTTTAAGCATGCACATGCATCTTTTGGTAGACGCGGATGAAGTTTTCTGCAAAACCACAAGATGTGCATGCAAATGGTGCTTTTGGCAGAACGCGCACGTGGATGTCTATCAAACGACGTGCTAAGCATGCCGATGCTGCTCTTTTTAGCACCCGCGCACGCATTTGTGCGAAAACGCGTTTTAAGCATGCACATGCATCTTTTGGTAGACGCGGATGAAGTTTTCTGCAAAACCACAAGATGTGCATGCAAAGGGGGCTTTTTGCAGAACGCGCTCGTGGATTTCTACCAAACGACGTGCAAAGCATGCCGATGCTGCTCTTTTTAGCACCCGCGCACGCATTTGTGCGAAAACGCGTTTTAAGCATGCACATGCATCTTTTGGTAGACGCGGATGAAGTTTTCTGCAAAACCACAAGATGTGCATGCAAATGGTGCTTTTTGCAGAACGCGCACGTGGATTTCTACCAAATGACGTGCTAAGCATGCTGATGCTGCTCTTTTTAGCACCCGCGCACGGAATTGTGCGAAAACGCGTTTTAAGCATGCACATGCATCTTTTGGTAGACGCGGATGAAGTTTTCTGCAAAACCACAAGATGTGCATGCAAATGGTGCTTTTGGCAGAACGCGCACGTGGATTTCTACCAAACGACGTGCTAAGCATGCCGATGCTGCTCTTTTTAGCACCCGCGCACGCATTTGTGCGAAAACGCGTTTTAAGCATGCACATGCATCTTTTGGTAGACGCGGATGAAGTTTTCTGCAAAACCACAAGATGTGCATGCAAATGGTGCTTTTTGCAGAACGCGCTCGTGGATTTCTACCAAACGACGTGCTAAGCATGCCGATGCTGCTCTTTTTAGCACCCGCGCACGCATTTGTGCGAAAACGCGTTTTAAGCATGCACATGCATCTTTTGGTAGACGCGGATGAAGTTTTCTGCAAAACCACAAGATGTGCATGCAAATGGTGCTTTTTGCAGAACGCGCACGTGGATTTCTACCAAACGACGTGCTAAGCATGCCGATGCTGCTCTTTTTAGCACCCGCGCACGCATTTGTGCGAAAACGCGTTTTAAGCATGCACATGCATCTTTTGGTAGACGCGGATGAAGTTTTCTGCAAAACCACAAGATGTGCATGCAAATGGTGCTTTTTGCAGAACGCGCACGTGGATTTCTACCAAACGACGTGCTAAGCATGCCGATGCTGCTCTTTTTAGCACCCGCGCACGCATTTGTGCGAAAACGCGTTTTAAGCATGCACATGCATCTTTTGGTAGACGCGGATGAAGTTTTCTGCAAAACCACAAGATGTGCATGCAAATGGTGCTTTTTGCAGAACGCGCACGTGGATTTCTACCAAACGACGTGCTAAGCTTGCCGATGCTGCTCTTTTTAGCACCCGCGCACGGATTTGCGCGAAAACGCGTTTTAAGCATACACATGCATCTTTTGGTAGACGCGGATGAAGTTTTATGCAAAACCACAAGATGTGCATGCAAATGGTGCTTTTGGCAGAACGCGCACGTGGATTTCTACCAAACGACGTGCTAAGCATGCCGATGCTGCTCTTTTTAGCACCCGCGCACGCATTTGTGCGAAAACGCGTTTTAAGCATGCACATGCATCTTTTGGTAGACGCGGATGAAGTTTTCTGCAAAACCACAAGATGTGCATGCAAATGGTGCTTTTTGCAGAACGCGCTCGTGGATTCTACCAAACGACGTGCTAAGCATGCCGATGCTGCTCTTTTTAGCACCCGCACACGCATTTGTGCGAAAACGCGTTTTAAGCATGCACATGCATCTTTTGGTAGACGCGGATGAAGTTTTCTGCAAAACCGCAAGATGTGCATGCAAATGGTGCCTTTCGCAGAACGCGCACGTGGATTTCTACCAAACAACGTGCTAAGCATGCCGATGCTGCTCTTTTTAGCACCCGCGCACGGATTCGTGCGAAAACGCGTTTTAAGCATGCACATGCATCTTTTGGTAGACGAGATTGAAGTTTTCTGCAAAACCACAAGATGTGCATGCAAATGGTGCCTTTCGCAGAACGCGCACGTGGATTTCTACCAAACAACGTGCTAAGCATGCCGATGCTGCTCTTTTTAGCACCCGCGCACGGATTCGTGCGAAAACGCGTTTTAAGCATGCACATGCATCTTTTGGTAGACGCGGATGAAGTTTTCTGCAAAACCACAAGATGTGCATGCAAATGGTGCTTCTGGCAGAACGCGCACGTGGATTTCTACCAAACGACGTGCTAAGCATGCCGATGCTGCTCTTTTTAGCACCCGCGCACGGATTCGTGCGAAAACGCGTTTTAAGCATGCACATGCATCTTTTGGTAGAGACGCGGATGAAGTTTTCTGCAAAACCACAAGATGTGCATGCAAATGGTGCTCTTGGCAGAACGCGCACGTGGATTTCTACCAAACGACGTGCTAAGCATGCCGATGCTGCTCTTTTTAGCACCCGCGCACGGATTTGTGCGAAAACGCGTTTTAAGCATGCACATGCATCTTTTGGTAGACGCGGATGAAGTTTTCTGCAAAACCACAAGATGTGCATGCAAATGGTGCTTTTTGCAGAACGCGCTCGTGGATTCTACCAAACGACGTGCTAAGCATGCCGATGCTGCTCTTTTTAGCACCCGCACACGCATTTGTGCGAAAACGCGTTTTAAGCATGCACATGCATCTTTTGGTAGACGCGGATGAAGTTTTCTGCAAAACCGCAAGATGTGCATGCAAATGGTGCTTTTTGCAGAACGCGCACGTGGATTTCTACCAAACGACGTGCTAAGCATGCCGATGCTGCTCTTTTTAGCACCCGCGCACGGATTTGTACGAAAACGCGTTTTAAGCATGCACATGCATCTTTTGGTAGACGCGGATGAAGTTTTCTGCAAAACCACAACATGTGCATGCAAATGGTGCTTTTGCCAGAACGCGCACGTGGATTTCTACCAAACGACGTGCTAAGCATGCCGATGCTGCTCTTTTTAGCACCCGCGCACGCATTTGTGCGAAAACGCGTTTTAAGCATGCACATGCATCTTTTGGTAGACGCGGATGAAGTTTTCTGCAAAACCACAAGATGTGCATGCAAATGGTGCTTTTTGCAGAACGCGCTCGTGGATTTCTACCAAACGACGTGCAAAGCATGCCGATGCTGCTCTTTTTAGCACCCGCGCACGCATTTGTGCGAAAACGCGTTTTAAGCATGCACATGCATCTTTATGTAGACGCGGATGAAGTTTTCTGCAAAACCACAAGATGTGCAAGCAAATGGTGCTTTTTGCAGAACGCGCACGTGGATTTCTACCAAACGACGTGCTAAGCATGCCGATGCTGCTCTTTTTAGCACCCGCGCACGGATTTGTGCGAAAACGCGTTTTTAAGCATGCACATGCATCTTTTGGTAGACGCGGATGAAGTTTTCTGCAAAACCACAAGATGTGCATGCAAATGGTGCTTTTTGCAGAACGCGCTCGTGGATTCTACCAAACGACGTGCTAAGCATGCCGATGCTGCTCTTTTTAGCACCCGCACACGCATTTGTGCGAAAAACGCGTTTTAAGCATGCACATGCATCTTTTGGTAGACGCGGATGAAGTTTTCTGCAAAACCGCAAGATGTGCATGCAAATGGTGCTTTTTGCAGAACGCGCACGTGGATTTCTACCAAACGACGTGCTAAGCATGCCGATGCTGCTCTTTTTAGCACCCGCGCACGGATTTGTACGAAAACGCGTTTTAAGCATGCACATGCATCTTTTGGTAGACGCGGATGAAGTTTTCTGCAAAACCACAAGATGTGCATGCAAATGGTGCTTTTTGCAGAACGCGCACGTGGATTTCTACCAAACGACGTGCTAAGCATGCCGATGCTGCTCTTTTTAGCACCCGCGCACGGATTTGTGCGAAAACGCGTTTTAAGCATGCACATGCATATTTTTGTAGACGCGGATGAAGTTTTCTGCAAAACCACAAGATGTGCATGCAAATGGTGCTTTTGGCAGAACGCGCACGTGGATTTCTACCAAACGACGTGCTAAGCATGCCGATGCTGCTCTTTTTAGCACCCGCGCACGCATTTGTGCGAAAACGCGTTTTAAGCATGCACATGCATCTTTTGGTAGACGCGGATGAAGTTTTCTGCAAAACCACAAGATGTGCATGCAAATGGTGCTTTTTGCAGAACGCGCACGTGGATTTCTACCAAACGACGTGCTAAGCATGCCGATGCTGCTATTTTTAGCACCCGCGCACGCATTTGTGCGAAAACGCGTTTTAAGCATGCACATGCATCTTTTGGTAGACGCGGATGAAGTTTTCTGCAAAACCACAAGATGTGCATGCAAATGGTGCTTTTGGCAGAACGCGCACGTGGATTTCTACCAAACGACGTGCTAAGCATGCCGATGCTGCTCTTTTTAGCACCCGCGCACGCATTTGTGCGAAAACGCGTTTTAAGCATGCACATGCATCTTTTGGTAGACGCGGATGAAGTTTTCTGCAAAACCACAAGATGTGCATGCAAATGGTGCTTTTTGCAGAACGCGCACGTGGATTTCTACCAAACGACGTGCTAAGCATGCCGATGCTGCTCTTTTTAGCACCCGCGCACGGATTTGTGCGAAAACGCGTTTTAAGCATGCACATGCATCTTTTGGTAGACGCGGATGAAGTTTTCTGCAAAACCACAAGATGTGCATGCAAATGGTGCTTTTGGCAGAACGCGCACGTGGATTTCTACCAAACGACGTGCTAAGCATGCCGATGCTGCTCTTTTAGCACCCGCGCACGCATTTGTGCGAAAAACGCGTTTTAAGCATGCACATGCATCTTTTGGTAGACGCGGATGAAGTTTTCTGCAAAACCACAAGATGTGCATGCAAATGGTGCTTTTTGCAGAACGCGCTCGTGGATTTCTACCAAACGACGTGCAAAGCATGCCGATGCTGCTCTTTTTAGCACCCGCGCACGCATTTGTGCGAAAACGCGTTTTAAGCATGCACATGCATCTTTATGTAGACGCGGATGAAGTTTTCTGCAAAACCACAAGATGTGCAAGCAAATGGTGCTTTTTGCAGAACGCGCACGTGGATTTCTACCAAACGACGTGCTAAGCATGCCGATGCTGCTCTTTTTAGCACCCGCGCACGGATTTGTGCGAAAACGCGTTTTAAGCATGCACATGCATCTTTTGGTAGACGCGGATGAAGTTTTCTGCAAAACCACAAGATGTGCATGCAAATGGTGCTTTTTGCAGAACGCGCTCGTGGATTCTACCAAACGACGTGCTAAGCATGCCGATGCTGCTCTTTTTAGCACCCGCACACGCATTTGTGCGAAAACGCGTTTTAAGCATGCACATGCATCTTTTGGTAGACGCGGATGAAGTTTTCTGCAAAACCGCAAGATGTGCATGCAAATGGTGCTTTTTGCAGAACGCGCACGTGGATTTCTACCAAACGACGTGCTAAGCATGCCGATGCTGCTCTTTTTAGCACCCGCGCACGGATTTGTACGAAAACGCGTTTTAAGCATGCACATGCATCTTTTGGTAGACGCGGATGAAGTTTTCTGCAAAACCACAACATGTGCATGCAAATGGTGCTTTTGCCAGAACGCGCACGTGGATTTCTACCAAACGACGTGCTAAGCATGCCGATGCTGCTCTTTTTAGCACCCGCGCACGCATTTGTGCGAAAACGCGTTTTAAGCATGCACATGCATCTTTTGGTAGACGCGGATGAAGTTTTCTGCAAAACCACAAGATGTGCATGCAAATGGTGCTTTTTGCAGAACGCGCTCGTGGATTTCTACCAAACGACGTGCTAAGCATGCCGATGCTGCTCTTTTTAGCACCCGCGCACGCATTTGTGCGAAAACGCGTTTTAAGCATGCACATGCATCTTTTGGTAGACGCGGATGAAGTTTTCTGCAAAACCACAAGATGTGCATGCAAATGGTGCTTTTTGCAGAACGCGCACGTGGATTTCTACCAAACAACGTGCTAAGCATGCCGATGCTGCTCTTTTTAGCACCCGCGCACGCATTTGTGCGAAAACGCGTTTTAAGCATGCACATGCATCTTTTGTTAGACGCGGATGAAGTTTTCTGCAAAACCACAAGATGTGCATGCAAATGGTGCTTTTTGCAGAACGCGCACGTGGATTTCTACCAAACGACGTGCTAAGCATGCCGATGCTGCTCTTTTTAGCACCCGCGCACGGATTTGTGCGAAAACGCGTTTTAAGCATGCACATGCATCTTTTGGTAGACGCGGATGAAGTTTTCTGCAAAACCACAAGATGTGCATGCAAATGGTGCTTTTGGCAGAACGCGCACGTGGATGTCTATCAAACGACGTGCTAAGCATGCCGATGCTGCTCTTTTTAGCACCCGCGCACGCATTTGTGCGAAAACGCGTTTTAAGCATGCACATGCATCTTTTGGTAGACGCGGATGAAGTTTTCTGCAAAACCACAAGATGTGCATGCAAAGGGGGCTTTTTGCAGAACGCGCTCGTGGATTTCTACCAAACGACGTGCAAAGCATGCCGATGCTGCTCTTTTTAGCACCCGCGCACGCATTTGTGCGAAAACGCGTTTTAAGCATGCACATGCATCTTTTGGTAGACGCGGATGAAGTTTTCTGCAAAACCACAAGATGTGCATGCAAATGGTGCTTTTTGCAGAACGCGCACGTGGATTTCTACCAAATGACGTGCTAAGCATGCTGATGCTGCTCTTTTTAGCACCCGCGCACGGAATTGTGCGAAAACGCGTTTTAAGCATGCACATGCATCTTTTGGTAGACGCGGATGAAGTTTTCTGCAAAACCACAAGATGTGCATGCAAATGGTGCTTTTGGCAGAACGCGCACGTGGATTTCTACCAAACGACGTGCTAAGCATGCCGATGCTGCTCTTTTTAGCACCCGCGCACGCATTTGTGCGAAAACGCGTTTTAAGCATGCACATGCATCTTTTGGTAGACGCGGATGAAGTTTTCTGCAAAACCACAAGATGTGCATGCAAATGGTGCTTTTTGCAGAACGCGCTCGTGGATTTCTACCAAACGACGTGCTAAGCATGCCGATGCTGCTCTTTTTAGCACCCGCGCACGCATTTGTGCGAAAACGCGTTTTAAGCATGCACATGCATCTTTTGGTAGACGCGGATGAAGTTTTCTGCAAAACCACAAGATGTGCATGCAAATGGTGCTTTTTGCAGAACGCG
>NW_027315194.1:0-55782 GCF_023375885.2 Dermacentor andersoni | reverse complement strand
TGGTAGAAATCCACGAGCGCGTTCTGCAAAAAGCACCATTTGCATGCACATCTTGTGGTTTTGCAGAAAACTTCATCCGCGTCTACCAAAAGATGCATGTGCATGCTTAAAACGCGTTTTCGCACAAATGCGTGCGCGGGTGCTAAAAAGAGCAGCATCGGCAAGCTTAGCACGTCGTTTGGCAGAAATCCACGTGCGCGTTCTGCAAAAAGCACCATTTGCATGCACATCTTGTGGTTTTGCAGAAACCTTCATCCGCGTCTACCAAAAGATGCATGTGCATGCTTAAAACGCGTTTTCGCACAAATGCGTGCGCGGGTGCTAAAAAGAGCAGCATCGGCATGCTTAGCACGTCGTTTGGTAGAAATCCACGAGCGCGTTCTGCAAAAAGCACCATTTGCATGCACATCTTGTGGTTTTGCAGAAAACTTCATCCGCGTCTACCAAAAGATGCATGTGCATGCTTAAAACGCGTTTTCGCAGAAATGCGTGCGCGGGTGCTAAAAAGAGCAGCATCGGCATGCTTAGCACGTCGTTTGGTAGAAATCCGCGTGCGCGTTCTGCCAAAAGCACCATTTGCATGCACATCTTGTGGTTTTGCAGAAAACTTCATCCGCGTCTACCAAAAGATGCATGTGCATGCTTAAAACGCGTTTTCGCACAAATCCGTGCGCGGGTGCTAAAAAGAGCAGCATCGGCATGCTTAGCACGTCGTTTGGTAGAAATCCACGTGCGCGTTCTGCAAAAAGCACCATTTGCATGCACATCTTGTGGTTTTGCAGAAAACTTCATCCGCGTCTACCAAAAGATGCATGTGCCTGCTTAAAACGCGTTTTCGCACAAATGCGTGCGCGGGTGCTAAAAAGAGCAGCATCGGCATGCTTAGCACGTCGTTTGGTAGAAATCCACGTGCGCGTTCTGCAAAAAGCACCATTTGCATGCACATCTTGTGGTTTTGCAGAAAACTTCATCCGCGTCTACCAAAAGATGTATGTGCATGCTTAAAACGCGTTTTCGCACAAATGCGTGCGCGGGTGCTAAAAAGAGCAGCATCGGCATGCTTAGCACGTCGTTTGGTAGAAATCCACGTGCGCGCTCTGCAAAAAGCACCATTTGCATGCACATCTTGTGGTTTTGCAGAAAACTTCATCCGCGTCTACCAAAAGATGCATGTGCATGCTTAAAACGCGTTTTCGCACAAACGCGTGCGCGGGTGCTAAAAAGAGCAGCATCGGCATGCTTAGCACGTCGTTTGGTAGAAATCCACGTGCGCGTTTTGCAAAAAGCACCATTTGCATGCACATCTTGTGGTTTTGCAGAAAACTTCATCCGCGTCTACCAAAAGATGCATGTGCATGCTTAAAACGCGTTTTCGCACAAATGCGTGCGCGGGTGCTAAAAATAGCAGCATCGGCATGCTTAGCACGTCGTTTGGTAGAAATCCACGTGCGCGTTCTGCAAAAAGCACCATTTGCATGCACATCTTGTGGTTTTGCAGAAAACTTCATCCGCGTCTACCAAAAGATGCATGTGCATGCTTAAAACGCGTTTTCGCACAAATGCGTGCGCGGGTGCTAAAAAGAGCAGCATCGGCATGCTTAGCACGTCGTTTGGTAGAAATCCACGTGCGCGTTTTGCAAAAAGCACCATTTGCATGCACATCTTGTGGTTTTGCAGAAAACTTCATTCGCGTCTACCAAAAGATGCATGTGCATGCTTAAAACGCGTTTTCGCACAAATCCGTGCGCGGGTGCTAAAAAGAGCAGCATCGGCATGCTTAGCACGTCGTTTGGTAGAAATCCACGTGCGCGTTTTGCAAAAAGCACCATTTGCATGCACATCTTGTGGTTTTGCAGAAAACTTCATCCGCGTCTACCAAAAGATGCATGTGCATGCTTAAAACGCGTTTTCGCACAAATGCGTGCGCGGGTGCTAAAAAGAGCAGCAGCGGCATGCTTAGCACGTCGTTTGGTAGAAATCCACGTGCGCGTTCTGCCAAAAGCACCATTTGCATGCACATCTTGTGGTTTTGCAGAAAACTTCATCCGCGTCTACCAAAAGATGCATGTGCATGCTTAAAACGCGTTTTCCCACAAATCCGTGCGCGGGTGCTAAAAAGAGCAGCATCGGCATGCTTAGCACGTCGTTTGGTAGAAATCCACGTGCGCGTTCTGCAAAAAGCACCATTTGCATGCACATTTTGTGGTTTTGCAGAAAACTTCATCCGCGTCTACCAAAAGATGCATGTGCATGCTTAAAACGCGTTTTCGCTCAAATGCGTGCGCGGGTGCTAAAAAGAGCAGCATCGGCATGCTTAGCACGTCGTTTGGTAGAAATCCACGTGCGCGTTCTGCAAAAAGCACCATTTGCATGCACATCTTGTGGTTTTGCAGAAAACTTCATCCGCGTCTACCAAAAGATGCATGTGCATGCTTAAAACGCGTTTTCGCACAAATGCGTGCGCGGGTGCTAAAAAGAGCAGTATCGGCATGCTTAGCACGTCGTTTGGTAGAAATCCATGTGCGCGTTCTGCCAAAAGCACCATTTGCATGCACATCTTGTGGTTTTGCAGAAAACTTCGTCCGCGTCTACCAAAAGATGCATGTGGATGCTTAAAACGCGTTTTCGCACAAATCCGTGCGCGGGTGCTAAAAAGAGCAGCATCAGCAAGCTTAGCACGTCGTTTGGTAGAAATCCACGTGCGCGTTCTGCAAAAAGCACCATTTGCATGCACATCTTGTGGTTTAGCAGAAAACTTCATCCGCGTCTACCAAAAGATGCATGTGCATGCTTAAAACGCGTTTTCGCACAAATGCGTGCGCGGGTGCTAAAAAGAGCAGCATCGGCATGCTTAGCACGTTGTTTGGTAGAAATCCACGTGCGCGTTCTGCAAAAAGCACCATTTGCATGCACATCTTGTGGTTTTGCAGAAAACTTCATCCGCGTCAACCAAAAGATGCATGTGCATGCTTAAAACGCGTTTTCGCACAAATGCGTGCGCGGGTGCTAAAAAGAGCAGCATCGGCATGCTTAGCACGTCGTTTGGTAGAAATCCACGTGCGCGTTTTGCAAAAAGCACCATTTGCATGCACATCTTGTGGTTTTGCAGAAAACTTCATTCGCGTCTACCAAAAGATGCATGTGCATGCTTAAAACGCGTTTTCGCACAAATCCGTGCGCGGGTGCTAAAAAGAGCAGCATCGGCATGCTTAGCACGTCGTTTGGTAGAAATCCACGTGCGCGTTTTGCAAAAAGCACCATTTGCATGCACATCTTGTGGTTTTGCAGAAAACTTCATCCGCGTCTACCAAAAGATGCATGTGCATGCTTAAAAACGCGTTTTCGCACAAATGCGTGCGCGGGTGCTAAAAAGAGCAGCAGCGGCATGCTTAGCACGTCGTTTGGTAGAAATCCACGTGCGCGTTCTGCCAAAAGCACCATTTGCATGCACATCTTGTGGTTTTGCAGAAAACTTCATCCGCGTCTACCAAAAGATGCATGTGCATGCTTAAAACGCGTTTTCCCACAAATCCGTGCGCGGGTGCTAAAAAGAGCAGCATCGGCATGCTTAGCACGTCGTTTGGTAGAAATCCACGTGCGCGTTCTGCAAAAAGCACCATTTGCATGCACATTTTGTGGTTTTGCAGAAAACTTCATCCGCGTCTACCAAAAGATGCATGTGCATGCTTAAAACGCGTTTTCGCACAAATGCGTGCGCGGGTGCTAAAAAGAGCAGCATCGGCATGCTTAGCACGTCGTTTGGTAGAAATCCACGTGCGCGTTCTGCAAAAAGCACCATTTGCATGCACATCTTGTGGTTTTGCAGAAAACTTCATCCGCGTCTACCAAAAGATGCATGTGCATGCTTAAAACGCGTTTTCGCACAAATGCGTGCGCGGGTGCTAAAAAGAGCAGCATCGGCATGCTTAGCACGTCGTTTGGTAGAAATCCATGTGCGCGTTCTGCCAAAAGCACCATTTGCATGCACATCTTGTGGTTTTGCAGAAAACTTCGTCCGCGTCTACCAAAAGATGCATGTGGATGCTTAAAACGCGTTTTCGCACAAATCCGTGCGCGGGTGCTAAAAAGAGCAGCATCAGCAAGCTTAGCACGTCGTTTGGTAGAAATCCACGTGCGCGTTCTGCAAAAAGCACCATTTGCATGCACATCTTGTGGTTTTGCAGAAAACTTCATCCGCGTCTACCAAAAGATGCATGTGCATGCTTAAAACGCGTTTTCGCACAAATGCGTGCGCGGGTGCTAAAAAGAGCAGCATCGGCATGCTTAGCACGTCGTTTGGTAGAAATCCACGAGCGCGTTCTGCAAAAAGCACCATTTGCATGCACATCTTGTGGTTTTGCAGAAAACTTCATCCGCGTCTACCAAAAGATGCATGTGCATGCTTAAAACGCGTTTTCGCACAAATGCGTGCGCGGGTGCTAAAAAGAGCAGCATCGGCATGCTTAGCACGTCGTTTGGTAGAAATCCACGTGCGCGTTCTGCCAAAAGCACCATTTGCATGCACATCTTGTGGTTTTGCAGAAAACTTCATCCGCGTCTACCAAAAGATGCATGTGCATGCTTAAAACGCGTTTTCGCACAAATCCGTGCGCGGGTGCTAAAAAGAGCAGCATCGGCATGCTTAGCACGTCGTTTGGTAGAAATCCACGTGCGCGTTCTGCAAAAAAGCACCATTTGCATGCACATCTTGTGGTTTTGCAGAAAACTTCATCCGCGTCTACCAAAAGATGCATGTGCATGCTTAAAACGCGTTTTCGCACAAATGCGTGCGCGGGTGCTAAAAAGAGCAGCATCGGTATGCTTAGCACGTCGTTTGGTAGAAATCCATGAGCGCGTTCTGCAAAAAGCACCATTTGCATGCACATCTTGTGGTTTTGCAGAAAACTTCATCCGCGTCTACCAAAAGATGCATGTGCATGCTTAAAACGCGTTTTCGCACAAATGCGTGCGCGGGTGCTAAAAAGAGCAGCATCGGCATGCTTAGCACGTTGTTTGGTAGAAATCCACGTGCGCGTTCTGCAAAAAGCACCATTTGCATGCACATCTTGTGGTTTTGCAGAAAACTTCATCCGCGTCTACCAAAAGATGCATGTGCATGCTTAAAACGCGTTTTCGCACAAATGCGTGCGCGGGTGCTAAAAAGAGCAGCATCGGAGTGCTTAGCACGTCGTTTGGTAGAAATCCACGTGCGCGTTCTGCAAAAAGCACCATTTGCATGCACATCTTGTGGTTTTGCAGAAAACTTCATCCGCGTCTACCAAAAGATGCATGTGCATGCTTAAAACGCGTTTTCGCACAAATGGGTGCGCGGGTGCTAAAAATAGCAGCATCGGCATGCTTAGCGCGTCGTTTGGTAGAAATCCACGTGCGCGTTCTGCAAAAAGCACCATTTGCACGCACATCTTGTGGTTTTGCAGAAAACTTCATCCGCGTCTATCAAAAGATGCATGTGCATGCTTAAAACGCGTTTTCGCACAAATGCGTGCGCGGGTGCTAAAAAGAGCAGCATCGGCATGCTTAGCACGTCGTTTGGTAGAAATCCACGTGCGCGTTCTTCCAAAAGCACCATTTGCATGCACATCTTGTGGTTTTGCAGAAAACTTCATCCGCGTCTACCAAAATATGCATGTGCATGCTTAAAACGCGTTTTCGCACAAATCCGTGCGCGGGTGCTAAAAAGAGCAGCATCGGCAAGCTTAGCACGTCGTTTGGCAGAAATCCACGTGCGCGTTCTGCAAAAAGCACCATTTGCATGCACATCTTGTGGTTTTGCAGAAACCTTCATCCGCGTCTACCAAAAGATGCATGTGCATGCTTAAAACGCGTTTTCGCACAAATGCGTGCGCGGGTGCTAAAAAGAGCAGCATCGGCATGCTTAGCACGTCGTTTGGTAGAAATCCACGAGCGCGTTCTGCAAAAAGCACCATTTGCATGCACATCTTGTGGTTTTGCAGAAAACTTCATCCGCGTCTACCAAAAGATGCATGTGCATGCTTAAAACGCGTTTTCGCAGAAATGCGTGCGCGGGTGCTAAAAAGAGCAGCATCGGCATGCTTAGCACGTCGTTTGGTAGAAATCCGCGTGCGCGTTCTGCCAAAAGCACCATTTGCATGCACATCTTGTGGTTTTGCAGAAAACTTCATCCGCGTCTACCAAAAGATGTATGTGCATGCTTAAAACGCGTTTTCGCACAAATGCGTGCGCGGGTGCTAAAAAGAGCAGCAGCGGCATGCTTAGCACGTCGTTTGGTAGAAATCCACGTGCGCGTTCTGCCAAAAGCACCATTTGCATGCACATCTTGTGGTTTTGCAGAAAACTTCATCCGCGTCTACCAAAAGATGCATGTGCATGCTTAAAACGCGTTTTCCCACAAATCCGTGCGCGGGTGCTAAAAAGAGCAGCATCGGCATGCTTAGCACGTCGTTTGGTAGAAATCCACGTGCGCGTTCTGCAAAAAGCACCATTTGCATGCACATTTTGTGGTTTTGCAGAAAACTTCATCCGCGTCTACCAAAAGATGCATGTGCATGCTTAAAACGCGTTTTCGCACAAATGCGTGCGCGGGTGCTAAAAAGAGCAGCATCGGCATGCTTAGCACGTCGTTTGGTAGAAATCCACGTGCGCGTTCTGCAAAAAGCACCATTTGCATGCACATCTTGTGGTTTTGCAGAAAACTTCATCCGCGTCTACCAAAAGATGCATGTGCATGCTTAAAACGCGTTTTCGCACAAATGCGTGCGCGGGTGCTAAAAAGAGCAGCATCGGCATGCTTAGCACGTCGTTTGGTAGAAATCCATGTGCGCGTTCTGCCAAAAGCACCATTTGCATGCACATCTTGTGGTTTTGCAGAAAACTTCGTCCGCGTCTACCAAAAGATGCATGTGCATGCTTAAAACGCGTTTTCGCACAAATCCGTGCGCGGGTGCTAAAAAGAGCAGCATCGGCATGCTTAGCACGTCGTTTGGTAGAAATCCACGTGCGCGTTCTGCAAAAAGCACCATTTGCATGCACATTTTGTGGTTTTGCAGAAAACTTCATCCGCGTCTACCAAAAGATGCATGTGCATGCTTAAAACGCGTTTTCGCACAAATGCGTGCGCGGGTGCTAAAAAGAGCAGCATCGGCATGCTTAGCACGTCGTTTGGTAGAAATCCACGTGCGCGTTCTGCAAAAAGCACCATTTGCATGCACATCTTGTGGTTTTGCAGAAAACTTCATCCGCGTCTACCAAAAGATGCATGTGCATGCTTAAAACGCGTTTTCGCACAAATGCGTGCGCGGGTGCTAAAAAGAGCAGCATCGGCATGCTTAGCACGTCGTTTGGTAGAAATCCATGTGCGCGTTCTGCAAAAAGCACCATTTGCATGCACATTTTGTGGTTTTGCAGAAAACTTCATCCGCGTCTACCAAAAGATGCATGTGCATGCTTAAAACGCGTTTTCGCACAAATGCGTGCGCGGGTGCTAAAAAGAGCAGCATCGGCATGCTTAGCACGTCGTTTGGTAGAAATCCACGTGCGCGTTCTGCAAAAAGCACCATTTGCATGCACATCTTGTGGTTTTGCAGAAAACTTCATCCGCGTCTACCAAAAGATGCATGTGCATGCTTAAAACGCGTTTTCGCACAAATGCGTGCGCGGGTGCTAAAAGAGCAGCATCGGCATGCTTAGCACGTCGTTTGGTAGAAATCCATGTGCGCGTTCTGCCAAAAGCACCATTTGCATGCACATCTTGTGGTTTTGCAGAAAACTTCGTCCGCGTCTACCAAAAGATGCATGTGCATGCTTAAAACGCGTTTTCGCACAAATCCGTGCGCGGGTGCTAAAAAGAGCAGCATCGGCATGCTTAGCACGTCGTTTGGTAGAAATCCACGTGCGCGTTCTGCAAAAAGCACCATTTGCATGCACATTTTGTGGTTTTGCAGAAAACTTCATCCGCGTCTACCAAAAGATGCATGTGCATGCTTAAAACGCGTTTTCGCACAAATGCGTGCGCGGGTGCTAAAAAGAGCAGCATCGGCATGCTTAGCACGTCGTTTGGTAGAAATCCACGTGCGCGTTCTGCAAAAAGCACCATTTGCATGCACATCTTGTGGTTTTGCAGAAAACTTCATCCGCGTCTACCAAAAGATGCATGTGCATGCTTAAAACGCGTTTTCGCACAAATGCGTGCGCGGGTGCTAAAAAGAGCAGCATCGGCATGCTTAGCACGTCGTTTGGTAGAAATCCATGTGCGCGTTCTGCCAAAAGCACCATTTGCATGCACATCTTGTGGTTTTGCAGAAAACTTCGTCCGCGTCTACCAAAAGATGCATGTGCATGCTTAAAACGCGTTTTCGCACAAATCCGTGCGCGGGTGCTAAAAAGAGCAGCATCGGCAAGCTTAGCACGTCGTTTGGTAGAAATCCACGTGCGCGTTCTGCAAAAAGCACCATTTGCATGCACATCTTGTGGTTTTGCAGAAAACTTCATCCGCGTCTACCAAAAGATGCATGTGCATGCTTAAAACGCGTTTTCGCACAAATGCGTGCGCGGGTGCTAAAAAGAGCAGCATCGGCATGCTTAGCACGTCGTTTGGTAGAAATCCATGTGCGCGTTCTGCCAAAAGCACCATTTGCATGCACATCTTGTGGTTTTGCAGAAAACTTCATCCGCGTGTACCAAAAGATGCATGTGCATGCTTAAAACGCGTTTTCGCACAAATCCGTGCGCGGGTGCTAAAAAGAGCAGCATCGGCAAGCTTAGCACGTCGTTTGGTAGAAATCCACGTGCGCGTTCTGCAAAAAGCACCATTTGCATGCACATCTTGTGGTTTTGCAGAAAACTTCATCCGCGTCTACCAAAAGATGCATGTGCATGCTTAAAACGCGTTTTCGCACAAATGCGTGCGCGGGTGCTAAAAAGAGCAGCATCGGCATGCTTAGCACGTCGTTTGGTAGAAATCCACGAGCGCGTTCTGCAAAAAGCACCATTTGCATGCACATCTTGTGGTTTTGCAGAAAACTTCATCCGCGTCTACCAAAAGATGCATGTGCATGCTTAAAACGCGTTTTCGCACAAATGCGTGCGCGGGTGCTAAAAAGAGCAGCATCGGCATGCTTAGCACGTCGTTTGGTAGAAATCCACGTGCGCGTTCTGCCAAAAGCACCATTTGCATGCACATCTTGTGGTTTTGCAGAAAACTTCATCCGCGTCTACCAAAAGATGCATGTGCATGCTTAAAACGCGTTTTCGCACAAATCCGTGCGCGGGTGCTAAAAAGAGCAGCATCGGCATGCTTAGCACGTCGTTTGGTAGAAATCCACGTGCGCGTTCTGCAAAAAGCACCATTTGCATGCACATCTTGTGGTTTTGCAGAAAACTTCATCCGCGTCTACCAAAAGATGCATGTGCATGCTTAAAACGCGTTTTCGCACAAATGCGTGCGCGGGTGCTAAAAAGAGCAGCATCGGTATGCTTAGCACGTCGTTTGGTAGAAATCCACGAGCGCGTTCTGCAAAAAGCACCATTTGCATGCACATCTTGTGGTTTTGCAGAAAACTTCATCCGCGTCTACCAAAAGATGCATGTGCATGCTTAAAACGCGTTTTCGCACAAATGCGTGCGCGGGTGCTAAAAAGAGCAGCATCGGCATGCTTAGCACGTTGTTTGGTAGAAATCCACGTGCGCGTTCTGCAAAAAGCACCATTTGCATGCACATCTTGTGGTTTTGCAGAAAACTTCATCCGCGTCTACCAAAAGATGCATGTGCATGCTTAAAACGCGTTTTCGCACAAATGCGTGCGCGGGTGCTAAAAAGAGCAGCATCGGCATGCTTAGCACGTCGTTTGGTAGAAATCCACGTGCGCGTTCTGCAAAAAGCACCATTTGCATGCACATCTTGTGGTTTTGCAGAAAACTTCATCCGCGTCTACCAAAAGATGCATGTGCATGCTTAAAACGCGTTTTCGCACAAATGGGTGCGCGGGTGCTAAAAATAGCAGCATCGGCATGCTTAGCGCGTCGTTTGGTAGAAATCCACGTGCGCGTTCTGCAAAAAGCACCATTTGCACGCACATCTTGTGGTTTTGCAGAAAACTTCATCCGCGTCTATCAAAAGATGCATGTGCATGCTTAAAACGCGTTTTCGCACAAATGCGTGCGCGGGTGCTAAAAAGAGCAGCATCGGCATGCTTAGCACGTCGTTTGGTAGAAATCCACGTGCGCGTTCTGCCAAAAGCACCATTTGCATGCACATCTTGTGGTTTTGCAGAAAACTTCATCCGCGTCTACCAAAATATGCATGTGCATGCTTAAAACGCGTTTTCGCACAAATCCGTGCGCGGGTGCTAAAAAGAGCAGCATCGGCAAGCTTAGCACGTCGTTTGGCAGAAATCCACGTGCGCGTTCTGCAAAAAGCACCATTTGCATGCACATCTTGTGGTTTTGCAGAAACCTTCATCCGCGTCTACCAAAAGATGCATGTGCATGCTTAAAACGCGTTTTCGCACAAATGCGTGCGCGGGTGCTAAAAGAGCAGCATCGGCATGCTTAGCACGTCGTTTGGTAGAAATCCACGAGCGCGTTCTGCAAAAAGCACCATTTGCATGCACATCTTGTGGTTTTGCAGAAAACTTCATCCGCGTCTACCAAAAGATGCATGTGCATGCTTAAAACGCGTTTTCGCAGAAATGCGTGCGCGGGTGCTAAAAAGAGCAGCATCGGCATGCTTAGCACGTCGTTTGGTAGAAATCCGCGTGCGCGTTCTGCCAAAAGCACCATTTGCATGCACATCTTGTGGTTTTGCAGAAAACTTCATCCGCGTCTACCAAAAGATGCATGTGCATACTTAAAACGCGTTTTCGCACAAATCCGTGCGCGGGTGCTAAAAAGAGCAGCATCGGCATGCTTAGCACGTCGTTTGGTAGAAATCCACGTGCGCGTTCTGCAAAAAGCACCATTTGCATGCACATCTTGTGGTTTTGCAGAAAACTTCATCCGCGTCTACCAAAAGATGCATGTGCCTGCTTAAAACGCGTTTTCGCACAAATGCGTGCGCGGGTGCTAAAAAGAGCAGCATCGGCATGCTTAGCACGTCGTTTGGTAGAAATCCACGTGCGCGTTCTGCAAAAAGCACCATTTGCATGCACATCTTGTGGTTTTGCAGAAAACTTCATCCGCGTCTACCAAAAGATGTATGTGCATGCTTAAAACGCGTTTTCGCACAAATGCGTGCGCGGGTGCTAAAAAGAGCAGCAGCGGCATGCTTAGCACGTCGTTTGGTAGAAATCCACGTGCGCGTTCTGCCAAAAGCACCATTTGCATGCACATCTTGTGGTTTTGCAGAAAACTTCATCCGCGTCTACCAAAAGATGCATGTGCATGCTTAAAACGCGTTTTCCCACAAATCCGTGCGCGGGTGCTAAAAAGAGCAGCATCGGCATGCTTAGCACGTCGTTTGGTAGAAATCCACGTGCGCGTTCTGCAAAAAGCACCATTTGCATGCACATTTTGTGGTTTTGCAGAAAACTTCATCCGCGTCTACCAAAAGATGCATGTGCATGCTTAAAACGCGTTTTCGCACAAATGCGTGCGCGGGTGCTAAAAAGAGCAGCATCGGCATGCTTAGCACGTCGTTTGGTAGAAATCCACGTGCGCGTTCTGCAAAAAGCACCATTTGCATGCACATCTTGTGGTTTTGCAGAAAACTTCATCCGCGTCTACCAAAAGATGCATGTGCATGCTTAAAACGCGTTTTCGCACAAATGCGTGCGCGGGTGCTAAAAAGAGCAGCATCGGCATGCTTAGCACGTCGTTTGGTAGAAATCCATGTGCGCGTTCTGCCAAAAGCACCATTTGCATGCACATCTTGTGGTTTTGCAGAAAACTTCATCCGCGTCTACCAAAAGATGCATGTGCATGCTTAAAACGCGTTTTCGCACAAATGCGTGCGCGGGTGCTAAAAAGAGCAGCATCGGCATGCTTAGCACGTCGTTTGGTAGAAATCCACGAGCGCGTTCTGCCAAAAGCACCATTTGCATGCACATCTTGTGGTTTTGCAGAAAACTTCATCCGCGTCTACCAAAAGATGCATGTGCATGCTTAAAACGCGTTTTCGCACAAATGCGTGCGCGGGTGCTAAAAAGAGCAGCATCGGCATGCTTAGCACGTCGTTTGGTAGAAATCCACGAGCGCGTTCTGCAAAAAGCACCATTTGCATGCACATCTTGTGGTTTTGCAGAAAACTTCATCCGCGTCTACCAAAAGATGCATGTGCATGCTTAAAACGCGTTTTCGCACAAATGCGTGCGCGGGTGCTAAAAAGAGCAGCATCGGCATGCTTAGCACGTCGTTTGGTAGAAATCCACGTGCGCGTTCTGCCAAAAGCACCATTTGCATGCACATCTTGTGGTTTTGCAGAAAACTTCATCCGCGTCTACCAAAAGATGCATGTGCATGCTTAAAACGCGTTTTCGCACAAATCCGTGCGCGGGTGCTAAAAAGAGCAGCATCGGCATGCTTAGCACGTCGTTTGGTAGAAATCCACGTGCGCGCTCTGCAAAAAGCACCATTTGCATGCACATCTTGTGGTTTTGCAGAAAACTTCATCCGCGTCTACCAAAAGATGCATGTGCATGCTTAAAACGCGTTTTCGCACAAACGCGTGCGCGGGTGCTAAAAAGAGCAGCAGCGGCATGCTTAGCACGTCGTTTGGTAGAAATCCACGTGCGCGCTCTGCAAAAAGCACCATTTGCATGCACATCTTGTGGTTTTGCAGAAAACTTCATCCGCGTCTACCAAAAGATGCATGTGCATGCTTAAAACGCGTTTTCGCACAAACGCGTGCGCGGGTGCTAAAAAGAGCAGCATCGGCATGCTTAGCACGTCGTTTGGTAGAAATCCACGTGCGCGTTCTGCCAAAAGCACCATTTGCATGCACATCTTGTGGTTTTGCAGAAAACTTCATCCGCGTCTACCAAAAGATGCATGTGCATGCTTAAAACGCGTTTTCGCACAAATGCGTGCGCGGGTGCTAAAAAGAGCAGCATCGGCATGCTTAGCACGTCGTTTGGTAGAAATCCACGAGCGCGTTCTGCCAAAAGCACCATTTGCATGCACATCTTGTGGTTTTGCAGAAAACTTCATCCGCGTCTACCAAAAGATGCATGTGCATGCTTAAAACGCGTTTTCGCACAAATGCGTGCGCGGGTGCTAAAAAGAGCAGCATCGGCATGCTTAGCACGTCGTTTGGTAGAAATCCACGAGCGCGTTCTGCAAAAAGCACCATTTGCATGCACATCTTGTGGTTTTGCAGAAAACTTCATCCGCGTCTACCAAAAGATGCATGTGCATGCTTAAAACGCGTTTTCGCACAAATGCGTGCGCGGGTGCTAAAAAGAGCAGCATCGGCATGCTTAGCACGTCGTTTGGTAGAAATCCACGTGCGCGTTCTGCCAAAAGCACCATTTGCATGCACATCTTGTGGTTTTGCAGAAAACTTCATCCGCGTCTACCAAAAGATGCATGTGCATGCTTAAAACGCGTTTTCGCACAAATCCGTGCGCGGGTGCTAAAAAGAGCAGCATCGGCATGCTTAGCACGTCGTTTGGTAGAAATCCACGTGCGCGCTCTGCAAAAAGCACCATTTGCATGCACATCTTGTGGTTTTGCAGAAAACTTCATCCGCGTCTACCAAAAGATGCATGTGCATGCTTAAAACGCGTTTTCGCACAAACGCGTGCGCGGGTGCTAAAAAGAGCAGCAGCGGCATGCTTAGCACGTCGTTTGGTAGAAATCCACGTGCGCGCTCTGCAAAAAGCACCATTTGCATGCACATCTTGTGGTTTTGCAGAAAACTTCATCCGCGTCTACCAAAAGATGCATGTGCATGCTTAAAACGCGTTTTCGCCAAACGCGTGCGCGGGTGCTAAAAAGAGCAGCATCGGCATGCTTAGCACGTCGTTTGGTAGAAATCCACGTGCGCGTTCTGCAAAAAGCACCATTTGCATGCACATCTTGTGGTTTTGCAGAAAACTTCATCCGCGTCTACCAAAAGATGCATGTGCATGCTTAAAACGCGTTTTCGCACAAATGCGTGCGCGGGTGCTAAAAAGAGCAGCATCGGCATGCTTAGCACGTCGTTTGGTAGAAATCCACGTGCGCGTTTTGCAAAAAGCACCATTTGCATGCACATCTTGTGGTTTTGCCGAAAACTTCATCCGCGTCTACCAAAAGATGCATGTGCATGCTTAAAACGCGTTTTCGCACAAATGCGTGCGCGGGTGCTAAAAATAGCAGCATCGGCATGCTTAGCACGTCGTTTGGTAGAAATCCACGTGCGCGTTCTGAAAAAGCACCATTTGCATGCACATCTTGTGGTTTTGCAGAAAACTTCATCCGCGTCTACCAAAAGATGCATGTGCATGCTTAAAACGCGTTTTCGCACAAATGCGTGCGCGGGTGCTAAAAGGAGCAGCAGCGGCATGCTTAGCACGTCGTTTGGTAGAAATCCACGTGCGCGTTCTGCCAAAAGCACCATTTGCATGCACATCTTGTGGTTTTGCAGAAAACTTCATCCGCGTCTACCAAAAGATGCATGTGCATGCTTAAAACGCGTTTTCCCACAAATCCGTGCGCGGGTGCTAAAAAGAGCAGCATCGGCATGCTTAGCACGTCGTTTGGTAGAAATCCACGTGCGCGTTCTGCAAAAAGCACCATTTGCATGCACATTTTGTGGTTTTGCAGAAAGCTTCATCCGCGTCTACCAAAAGATGCATGTGCATGCTTAAAACGCGTTTTCGCACAAATGCGTGCGCGGGTGCTAAAAAGAGCAGCATCGGCATGCTTAGCACGTCGTTTGGTAGAAATCCACGAGCGCGTTCTGCAAAAAGCACCATTTGCATGCACATCTTGTGGTTTTGCAGAAAACTTCATCCGCGTCTACCAAAAGATGCATGTGCATGCTTAAAACGCGTTTTCGCAGAAATGCGTGCGCGGGTGCTAAAAAGAGCAGCATCGGCATGCTTAGCACGTCGTTTGGTAGAAATCCGCGTGCGCGTTCTGCCAAAAGCACCATTTGCATGCACATCTTGTGGTTTTGCAGAAAACTTCATCCGCGTCTACCAAAAGATGCATGTGCATGCTTAAAACGCGTTTTCGCACAAATCCGTGCGCGGGTGCTAAAAAGAGCAGCATCGGCATGCTTAGCACGTCGTTTGGTAGAAATCCACGTGCGCGTTCTGCAAAAAGCACCATTTGCATGCACATCTTGTGGTTTTGCAGAAAACTTCATCCGCGTCTACCAAAAGATGCATGTACCTGCTTAAAACGCGTTTTCGCACAAATGCGTGCGCGGGTGCTAAAAAGAGCAGCATCGGCATGCTTAGCACGTCGTTTGGTAGAAATCCACGTGCGCGTTCTGCAAAAAGCACCATTTGCATGCACATCTTGTGGTTTTGCAGAAAACTTCATCCGCGTCTACCAAAAGATGTATGTGCATGCTTAAAACGCGTTTTCGCACAAATGCGTGCGCGGGTGCTAAAAAGAGCAGCAGCGGCATGCTTAGCACGTCGTTTGGTAGAAATCCACGTGCGCGTTCTGCCAAAAGCACCATTTGCATGCACATCTTGTGGTTTTGCAGAAAACTTCATCCGCGTCTACCAAAAGATGCATGTGCATGCTTAAAACGCGTTTTCCCACAAATCCGTGCGCGGGTGCTAAAAAGAGCAGCATCGGCATGCTTAGCACGTCGTTTGGTAGAAATCCACGTGCGCGTTCTGCAAAAAGCACCATTTGCATGCACATTTTGTGGTTTTGCAGAAAACTTCATCCGCGTCTACCAAAAGATGCATGTGCATGCTTAAAACGCGTTTTCGCACAAATGCGTGCGCGGGTGCTAAAAAGAGCAGCATCGGCATGCTTAGCACGTCGTTTGGTAGAAATCCACGTGCGCGTTCTGCAAAAAGCACCATTTGCATGCACATCTTGTGGTTTTGCAGAAAACTTCATCCGCGTCTACCAAAAGATGCATGTGCATGCTTAAAACGCGTTTTCGCACAAATGCGTGCGCGGGTGCTAAAAAGAGCAGCATCGGCATGCTTAGCACGTCGTTTGGTAGAAATCCATGTGCGCGTTCTGCCAAAAGCACCATTTGCATGCACATCTTGTGGTTTTGCAGAAAACTTCGTCCGCGTCTACCAAAAGATGCATGTGCATGCTTAAAACGCGTTTTCGCACAAATCCGTGCGCGGGTGCTAAAAAGAGCAGCATCGGCATGCTTAGCACGTCGTTTGGTAGAAATCCACGTGCGCGTTCTGCAAAAAGCACCATTTGCATGCACATTTTGTGGTTTTGCAGAAAACTTCATCCGCGTCTACCAAAAGATGCATGTGCATGCTTAAAACGCGTTTTCGCACAAATGCGTGCGCGGGTGCTAAAAAGAGCAGCATCGGCATGCTTAGCACGTCGTTTGGTAGAAATCCACGTGCGCGTTCTGCAAAAAGCACCATTTGCATGCACATCTTGTGGTTTTGCAGAAAACTTCATCCGCGTCTACCAAAAGATGCATGTGCATGCTTAAAACGCGTTTTCGCACAAATGCGTGCGCGGGTGCTAAAAAGAGCAGCATCGGCATGCTTAGCACGTCGTTTGGTAGAAATCCATGTGCGCGTTCTGCCAAAAGCACCATTTGCATGCACATCTTGTGGTTTTGCAGAAAACTTCGTCCGCGTCTACCAAAAGATGCATGTGCATGCTTAAAACGCGTTTTCGCACAAATCCGTGCGCGGGTGCTAAAAAGAGCAGCATCGGCAAGCTTAGCACGTCGTTTGGTAGAAATCCACGTGCGCGTTCTGCAAAAAGCACCATTTGCATGCACATCTTGTGGTTTTGCAGAAAACTTCATCCGCGTCTACCAAAAGATGCATGTGCATGCTTAAAACGCGTTTTCGCACAAATGCGTGCGCGGGTGCTAAAAAGAGCAGCATCGGCATGCTTAGCACGTCGTTTGGTAGAAATCCATGTGCGCGTTCTGCCAAAAGCACCATTTGCATGCACATCTTGTGGTTTTGCAGAAAACTTCATCCGCGTCTACCAAAAGATGCATGTGCATGCTTAAAACGCGTTTTCGCACAAATCCGTGCGCGGGTGCTAAAAAGAGCAGCATCGGCAAGCTTAGCACGTCGTTTGGTAGAAATCCACGTGCGCGTTCTGCAAAAAGCACCATTTGCATGCACATCTTGTGGTTTTGCAGAAAACTTCATCCGCGTCTACCAAAAGATGCATGTGCATGCTTAAAACGCGTTTTCGCACAAATGCGTGCGCGGGTGCTAAAAAGAGCAGCATCGGCATGCTTAGCACGTCGTTTGGTAGAAATCCACGAGCGCGTTCTGCAAAAAGCACCATTTGCATGCACATCTTGTGGTTTTGCAGAAAACTTCATCCACGTCTACCAAAAGATGCATGTGCATGCTTAAAACGCGTTTTCGCACAAATGCGTGCGCGGGTGCTAAAAAGAGCAGCATCGGCATGCTTAGCACGTCGTTTGGTAGAAATCCACGTGCGCGTTCTGCCAAAAGCACCATTTGCATGCACATCTTGTGGTTTTGCAGAAAACTTCATCCGCGTCTACCAAAAGATGCATGTGCATGCTTAAAACGCGTTTTCGCACAAATCCGTGCGCGGGTGCTAAAAAGAGCAGCATCGGCATGCTTAGCACGTCGTTTGGTAGAAATCCACGTGCGCGTTCTGCAAAAAGCACCATTTGCATGCACATCTTGTGGTTTTGCAGAAAACTTCATCCGCGTCTACCAAAAGATGCATGTGCATGCTTAAAACGCGTTTTCGCACAAATGCGTGCGCGGGTGCTAAAAAGATCAGCATCGGTATGCTTAGCACGTCGTTTGGTAGAAATCCACGAGCGCGTTCTGCAAAAAGCACCATTTGCATGCACATCTTGTGGTTTTGCAGAAAACTTCATCCGCGTCTACCAAAAGATGCATGTGCATGCTTAAAAACGCGTTTTCGCACAAATGCGTGCGCGGGTGCTAAAAAGAGCAGCATCGGCATGCTTAGCACGTTGTTTGGTAGAAATCCACGTGCGCGTTCTGCAAAAAGCACCATTTGCATGCACATCTTGTGGTTTTGCAGAAAACTTCATCCGCGTCTACCAAAAGATGCATGTGCATGCTTAAAACGCGTTTTCGCACAAATGCGTGCGCGGGTGCTAAAAAGAGCAGCATCGGAGTGCTTAGCACGTCGTTTGGTAGAAATCCACGTGCGCGTTCTGCAAAAAGCACCATTTGCATGCACATCTTGTGGTTTTGCAGAAAACTTCATCCGCGTCTACCAAAAGATGCATGTGCATGCTTAAAACGCGTTTTCGCACAAATGGGTGCGCGGGTGCTAAAAATAGCAGCATCGGCATGCTTAGCGCGTCGTTTGGTAGAAATCCACGTGCGCGTTCTGCAAAAAGCACCATTTGCACGCACATCTTGTGGTTTTGCAGAAAACTTCATCCGCGTCTATCAAAAGATGCATGTGCATGCTTAAAACGCGTTTTCGCACAAATGCGTGCGCGGGTGCTAAAAAGAGCAGCATCGGCATGCTTAGCACGTCGTTTGGTAGAAATCCACGTGCGCGTTCTGCCAAAAGCACCATTTGCATGCACATCTTGTGGTTTTGCAGAAAACTTCATCCGCGTCTACCAAAATATGCATGTGCATGCTTAAAACGCGTTTTCGCACAAATCCGTGCGCGGGTGCTAAAAAGAGCAGCATCGGCAAGCTTAGCACGTCGTTTGGCAGAAATCCACGTGCGCGTTCTGCAAAAAGCACCATTTGCATGCACATCTTGTGGTTTTGCAGAAACCTTCATCCGCGTCTACCAAAAGATGCATGTGCATGCTTAAAACGCGTTTTCGCACAAATGCGTGCGCGGGTGCTAAAAAGAGCAGCATCGGCATGCTTAGCACGTCGTTTGGTAGAAATCCACGAGCGCGTTCTGCAAAAAGCACCATTTGCATGCACATCTTGTGGTTTTGCAGAAAACTTCATCCGCGTCTACCAAAAGATGCATGTGCATGCTTAAAACGCGTTTTCGCAGAAATGCGTGCGCGGGTGCTAAAAAGAGCAGCATCGGCATGCTTAGCACGTCGTTTGGTAGAAATCCGCGTGCGCGTTCTGCCAAAAGCACCATTTGCATGCACATCTTGTGGTTTTGCAGAAAACTTCATCCGCGTCTACCAAAAGATGCATGTGCATGCTTAAAACGCGTTTTCGCACAAATCCGTGCGCGGGTGCTAAAAAGAGCAGCATCGGCATGCTTAGCACGTCGTTTGGTAGAAATCCACGTGCGCGTTCTGCAAAAAGCACCATTTGCATGCACATCTTGTGGTTTTGCAGAAAACTTCATCCGCGCGTCTACCAAAAGATGCATGTGCCTGCTTAAAACGCGTTTTCGCATAAATGCGTGCGCGGGTGCTAAAAAGAGCAGCATCGGCATGCTTAGCACGTCGTTTGGAAGAAATCCACGTGCGCGTTCTGCAAAAAGCACCATTTGCATGCACATCTTGTGGTTTGCAGAAAACTTCATCCGCGGTCTACCAAAAGATGTATGTGCATGCTTAAAACGCGTTTTCGCACAAATGCGTGCGCGGGTGCTAAAAGAGCAGCAGCGGCATGCTTAGCACGTCGTTTGGTAGAAAATCCACGTGCGCGTTCTGCCAAAAGCACCATTTGCATGCACATCTTGTGGTTTTGCAGAAAACTTCGTCCGCGTCTACCAAAAGATGCATGTGCATACTTAAAACGCGTTTTTCGCACAAATCCGTGCGCGGGTGCTAAAAAGAGCAGCATCGGCAAGCTTAGCACGTCGTTTGGTAGAAATCCACGTGCGCGTTCTGCAAAAAGCACCATTTGCATGCACATCTTGTGGTTTTGCAGAAAACTTCATCCGCGTCTACCAAAAGAATGCATGTGCATGCTTAAAACGCGTTTTCGCACAAATGCGTGCGCGGGTGCTAAAAAGAGCAGCATCGGCATGCTTAGCACGTCGTTTGGTAGAAATCCACGAGCGCGTTCTGCAAAAAGCACCATTTGCATGCACATCTTGTGGTTTTGCAGAAAACTTCATCCGCGTCTACCAAAAGATGCATTGGCATGCTTAAAACGCGTTTTCGCACAAATGCGTGCGCGGGTGCTAAAAAGAGCAGCATCGGCATGCTTAGCACGTCGTTTGGTAGAAATCCACGTGCGCGTTCTGCCAAAAGCACCATTTTGCATGCACATCTTGTGGTTTTGCAGAAAACTTCATCCGCGTCTACCAAAAGATGCATGTGCATGCTTAAAACGCGTTTTCGCACAAATCCGTGCGCGGGTGCTAAAAAGAGCAGCATCGGCATGCTTAGCACGTCGTTTGGTAGAAATCCACGTGCGCGCTCTGCAAAAAGCACCATTTGCATGCACATCTTGTGGTTTTGCAGAAAACTTCATCCGCGTCTACCAAAAGATGCGTGTGCATGCTTAAAACGCGTTTTCGCACAAATGCGTGCGCGGGTGCTAAAAAGAGCAGCATCGGCATGCTTAGCACGTCGTTTGGTAGAAATCCACGTGCGCGTTCTGCAAAAAGCACCATTTGCATGCACATCTTGTGGTTTTCCAGAAAACTTCATCCGCGTCTACCAAAAGATGCATGTGCATGCTTTAAAACGCGTGTTCGCACAAATGCGTGCGCGGGTGCTAAAAAGAGCAGCATCGGCATGCTTAGCACGTCGTTTGGTAGAAATCCACGTGCGCGTTCTGCAAAAAGCACCATTTGCATGCACATCTTGTGGTTTTGCAGAAAACTTCATCCGCGTCTATCAAAAGATGCATGTGCATGCTTAAAACGCGTTTTCGCACAAATGCGTGCGCGGGTGCTAAAAAGAGCAGCATCGGCATGCTTAGCACGTCGTTTGGTAGAAATCCACGTGCGCGTTCTGCCAAAAGCACCATTTGCATGCACATCTTGTGGTTTTGCAGAAAACTTCATCCGCGTCTACCAAAAGATGCATGTGCATGCTTAAAACGCGTTTTCGCACAAATGCGTGCGCGGGTGCTAAAAAGAGCAGCATCGGCATGCTTAGCACGTCGTTTGGTAGAAATCCACGTGCGCGTTCTGCCAAAAGCACCATTTGCATGCACATCTTGTGGTTTTGCAGAAAACTTCATCCGCGTCTACCAAAAGAAGAATGTGCATGCTTAAAACGCGTTTTCGCACAAATCCGTGCGCGGGTGCTAAAAAGAGCAGCATCGGCATGCTTAGCACGTCGTTTGGTAGAAATCCACGTGCGCGCTCTGCAAAAAGCACCATTTGCATGCACATCTTGTGGTTTTGCAGAAAACTTCATCCGCGTCTACCAAAAGATGCATGTGCATGCTTAAAACGCGTTTTCGCACAAACGCGTGCGCGGGTGCTAAAAAGAGCAGCATCGGCATGCTTAGCACGTCGTTTGGTAGAAATCCACGTGCGCGTTCTGCAAAAAGCACCATTTGCATGCACATCTTGTGGTTTTGCAGAAAACTTCATCCGCGTCTACCAAAAGATGCATGTGCATGCCTAAAACGCGTTTTCGCACAAATGCGTGCGCGGGTGCTAAAAAGAGCAGCATCGGCATGCTTAGCACGTCGTTTGGTAGAAATCCACGTGCGCGTTTTGCAAAAAGCACCATTTGCATGCACATCTTGTGGTTTTGCAGAAAACTTCATCCGCGTCTACCAAAAGATGCATGTGCATGCTTAAAACGCGTTTTCGCACAAATGCGTGCGCGGGTGCTAAAAATAGCAGCATCGGCATGCTTAGCACGTCGTTTGGTAGAAATCCACGTGCGCGTTCTGCAAAAAGCACCATTTGCATGCACATCTTGTGGTTTTGCAGAAAACTTCATCCGCGTCTACCAAAAGATGCATGTGCATGCTTAAAACGCGTTTTCGCACAAATGCGTGCGCGGGTGCTAAAAAGAGCAGCATCGGCATGCTTAGCACGTCGTTTGGTAGAAATCCACGTGCGCGTTCTGCCAAAAGCACCATTTGCATGCACATCTTGTGGTTTTGCAGAAAACTTCATCCGCGTCTACCAAAAGAAGAATGTGCATGCTTAAAACGCGTTTTCGCACAAATCCGTGCGCGGGTGCTAAAAAGAGCAGCATCGGCATGCTTAGCACGTCGTTTGGTAGAAATCCACGTGCGCGCTCTGCAAAAAGCACCATTTGCATGCACATCTTGTGGTTTTGCAGAAAACTTCATCCGCGTCTACCAAAAGATGCATGTGCATGCTTAAAACGCGTTTTCGCACAAACGCGTGCGCGGGTGCTAAAAAGAGCAGCATCGGCATGCTTAGCACGTCGTTTGGTAGAAATCCACGTGCGCGTTCTGCAAAAAGCACCATTTGCATGCACATCTTGTGGTTTTGCAGAAAACTTCATCCGCGTCTACCAAAAGATGCATGTGCATGCCTAAAACGCGTTTTCGCACAAATGCGTGCGCGGGTGCTAAAAAGAGCAGCATCGGCATGCTTAGCACGTCGTTTGGTAGAAATCCACGTGCGCGTTTTGCAAAAAGCACCATTTGCATGCACATCTTGTGGTTTTGCAGAAAACTTCATCCGCGTCTACCAAAAGATGCATGTGCATGCTTAAAACGCGTTTTCGCACAAATGCGTGCGCGGGTGCTAAAAATAGCAGCATCGGCATGCTTAGCACGTCGTTTGGTAGAAATCCACGTGCGCGTTCTGCAAAAAGCACCATTTGCATGCACATCTTGTGGTTTTGCAGAAAACTTCATCCGCGTCTACCAAAAGATGCATGTGCATGCTTAAAACGCGTTTTCGCACAAATGCGTGCGCGGGTGCTAAAAAGAGCAGCATCGGCATGCTTAGCACGTCGTTTGGTAGAAATCCACGTGCGCGTTCTGCCAAAAGCACCATTTGCATGCACATCTTGTGGTTTTGCAGAAAACTTCATCCGCGTCTACCAAAAGATGCATGTGCATGCTTAAAACGCGTTTTCCCACAAATCCGTGCGCGGGTGCTAAAAAGAGCAGCATCGGCATGCTTAGCACGTCGTTTGGTAGAAATCCACGTGCGCGTTCTGCAAAAAGCACCATTTGCATGCACATTTTGTGGTTTTGCAGAAAACTTCATCCGCGTCTACCAAAGATGCATGTGCATGCTTAAAACGCGTTTTCGCACAAATGCGTGCGCGGGTGCTAAAAAGAGCAGCATCGGCATGCTTAGCACGTCGTTTGGTAGAAATCCACGAGCGCGTTCTGCAAAAAGCACCATTTGCATGCACATCTTGTGGTTTTGCAGAAAACTTCATCCGCGTCTACCAAAAGATGCATGTGCATGCTTAAAACGCGTTTTCGCACAAATGCGTGCGCGGGTGCTAAAAAGAGCAGCATCGGCATGCTTAGCACGTCGTTTGGTAGAAATCCACGTGCGCGTTCTGCCAAAAGCACCATTTGCATGCACATCTAGTGGTTTTGCAGAAAACTTCATCCGCGTCTACCAAAAGATGCATGTGCATGCTTAAAACGCGTTTTCGCACAAATGCGTGCGCGGGTGCTAAAAATAGCAGCATCGGCATGCTTAGCACGTCGGTTGGTAGAAATCCACGTGCGCGTTCTGCAAAAAGCACCATTTGCATGCACATGTTGTGGTTTTGCAGAAAACTTCATCCGCGTCTACCAAAAGATGCATGTGCATGCTTAAAACGCGTTTTCGCACAAATGCGTGCGCGGGTGCTAAAAAGAGCAGCATCGGCATGCTTAGCACGTCGTTTGGTAGAAATCCACGTGCGCGTTCTGCAAAAAGCACCATTTGCATGCACATCTTGTGGTTTTGCAGAAAACTTCATCCGCGTCTACCAAAAGATGCATGTGCATGCTTAAAACGCGTTTTCGCACAAATGCGTGCGCGGGTGCTAAAAAGAGCAGCATCGGCATGCTTAGCACGTCGTTTGGTAGAAATCCACGTGCGCGTTCTGCCAAAAGCACCATTTGCATGCACATCTTGTGGTTTTGCAGAAAACTTCATCCGCGTCTACCAAAAGATGCATGTGCATGCTTAAAACGCGTTTTCGCACAAATCCGTGCGCGGGTGCTAAAAAGAGCAGCATCGGCATGCTTAGCACGTCGTTTGGTAGAAATCCACGTGCGCGCTCTGCCAAAAGCACCATTTGCATGCACATCTTGTGGTTTTGCAGAAAACTTCATCCGCGTCTACCAAAAGATGCATGTGCATGCTTAAAACGCGTTTTCGCACAAATGCGTGCGCGGGTGCTAAAAAGAGCAGCATCGGCATGCTTAGCACGTCGTTTGGTAGAAATCCACGTGCGCGTTCTGCCAAAAGCACCATTTGCATGCACATCTTGTGGTTTTGCAGAAAACTTCATCCGCGTCTACCAAAAGATGCATGTGCATGCTTAAAACGCGTTTTCGCACAAATCCGTGCGCGGGTGCTAAAAAGAGCAGCATCGGCATGCTTAGCACGTCGTTTGGTAGAAATCCACGTGCGCGCTCTGCAAAAAGCACCATTTGCATGCACATCTTGTGGTTTTGCAGAAAACTTCATCCGCGTCTACCAAAAGATGCGTGTGCATGCTTAAAACGCGTTTTCGCACAAATGCGTGCGCGGGTGCTAAAAAGAGCAGCATCGGCATGCTTAGCACGTCGTTTGGTAGAAATCCACGTGCGCGTTCTGCAAAAAGCACCATTTGCATGCACATCTTGTGGTTTTGCAGAAAACTTCATCCGCGTCTACCAAAAGATGCATGTGCATGCTTAAAACGCGTTTTCGCACAAATGCGTGCGCGGGTGCTAAAAAGAGCAGCATCGGCATGCTTAGCACGTCGTTTGGTAGAAATCCACGTGCGCGTTCTGCAAAAAGCACCATTTGCATGCACATCTTGTGGTTTTGCAGAAAACTTCATCCGCGTCTATCAAAAGATGCATGTGCATGCTTAAAACGCGTTTTCGCACAAATGCGTGCGCGGGTGCTAAAAAGAGCAGCATCGGCATGCTTAGCACGTCGTTTGGTAGAAATCCACGTGCGCGTTCTGCCAAAAGCACCATTTGCATGCACATCTTGTGGTCTTGCAGAAAACTTCATCCGCGTCTACCAAAAGATGCATGTGCATGCTTAAAACGCGTTTTCGCACAAATGCGTGCGCGGGTGCTAAAAAGAGCAGCATCGGCATGCTTAGCACGTCGTTTGGTAGAAATCCACGTGCGCGTTCTGCCAAAAGCACCATTTGCATGCACATCTTGTGGTTTTGCAGAAAACTTCATCCGCGTCTACCAAAAGAAGAATGTGCATGCTTAAAACGCGTTTTCGCACAAATCCGTGCGCGGGTGCTAAAAAGAGCAGCATCGGCATGCTTAGCACGTCGTTTGGTAGAAATCCACGTGCGCGCTCTGCAAAAAGCACCATTTGCATGCACATCTTGTGGTTTTGCAGAAAACTTCATCCGCGTCTACCAAAAGATGCATGTGAATGCTTAAAACGCGTTTTCGCACAAACGCGTGCGCGGGTGCTAAAAAGAGCAGCATCGGCATGCTTAGCACGTCGTTTGGTAGAAATCCACGTGCGCGTTCTGCAAAAAGCACCATTTGCATGCACATCTTGTGGTTTTGCAGAAAACTTCATCCGCGTCTACCAAAAGATGCATGTGCATGCTTAAAACGCGTTTTCGCACAAATGCGTGCGCGGGTGCTAAAAATAGCAGCATCGGCATGCTTAGCACGTCGTTTGGTAGAAATCCACGTGCGCGTTCTGCAAAAAGCACCATTTGCATGCACATCTTGTGGTTTTGCAGAAAACTTCATCCGCGTCTACCAAAAGATGCATGTGCATGCTTAAAACGCGTTTTCGCACAAATGCGTGCGCGGGTGCTAAAAAGAGCAGCATCGGCATGCTTAGCACGTCGTTTGGTAGAAATCCACGTGCGCGTTCTGCCAAAAGCACCATTTGCATGCACATCTTGTGGTTTTGCAGAAAACTTCATCCGCGTCTACCAAAAGATGCATGTGCATGCTTAAAACGCGTTTTCCCACAAATCCGTGCGCGGGTGCTAAAAAGAGCAGCATCGGCATGCTTAGCACGTCGTTTGGTAGAAATCCACGTGCGCGTTCTGCAAAAAGCACCATTTGCATGCACATTTTGTGGTTTTGCAGAAAACTTCATCCGCGTCTACCAAAGATGCATGTGCTTGCTTAAAACGCGTTTTCGCACAAATGCGTGCGCGGGTGCTAAAAAGAGCAGCATCGGCATGCTTAGCACGTCGTTTGGTAGAAATCCACGAGCGCGTTCTGCAAAAAGCACCATTTGCATGCACATCTTGTGGTTTTGCAGAAAACTTCATCCGCGTCTACCAAAAGATGCATGTGCATGCTTAAAACGCGTTTTCGCACAAATGCGTGCGCGGGTGCTAAAAAGAGCAGCATCGGCATGCTTAGCACGTCGTTTGGTAGAAATCCACGTGCGCGTTCTGCCAAAAGCACCATTTGCATGCACATCTAGTGGTTTTGCAGAAAACTTCATCCGCGTCTACCAAAAGATGCATGTGCATGCTTAAAACGCGTTTTCGCACAAATGCGTGCGCGGGTGCTAAACATAGCAGCATCGGCATGCTTAGCACGTCGTTTGGTAGAAATCCACGTGCGCGTTCTGCAAAAAGCACCATTTGCATGCACATGTTGTGGTTTTGCAGAAAACTTCATCCGCGTCTACCAAAAGATGCATGTGCATGCTTAAAACGCGTTTTCGCACAAATGCGTGCGCGGGTGCTAAAAAGAGCAGCAGCGGCATGCTTAGCACGTCGTTTGGTAGAAATCCACGTGCGCGTTCTGCCAAAAGCACCATTTGCATGCACATCTTGTGGTTTTGCAGAAAACTTCATCCGCGTCTACCAAAAGATGCATGTGCATGCTTAAAACGCGTTTTCGCACAAATGCGTGCGCGGGTGCTAAAAAGAGCAGCATCGGCATGCTTAGCACGTCGTTTGGTAGAAATCCACGAGCGCGTTCTGCAAAAAGCACCATTTGCATGCACATCTTGTGGTTTTGCAGAAAACTTCATCCGCGTCTACCAAAAGATGCATGTGCATGCTTAAAACGCGTTTTCGCACAAATGCGTGCGCGGGTGCTAAAAAGAGCAGCATCGGCATGCTTAGCACGTCGTGTGGTAGAAATCCACGTGCGCGTTCTGCCAAAAGCACCATTTGCATGCACATCTTGTGGTTTTGCAGAAAACTTCATCCGCGTCTACCAAAAGATGCATGTGCATGCTTAAAACGCGTTTTCGCACAAATCCATGCGCGGGTGCTAAAAAGAGCAGCATCGGCATGCTTAGCACGTCGTTTGGTAGAAATCCACGTGCGCGCTCTGCAAAAAGCACCATTTGCATGCACATCTTGTGGTTTTGCAGAAAACTTCATCCGCGTCTACCAAAAGATGCGTGTGCATGCTTAAAACGCGTTTTCGCACAAATGCGTGCGCGGGTGCTAAAAAGAGCAGCATCGGCATGCTTAGCACGTCGTTTGGTAGAAATCCACGTGCGCGTTCTGCAAAAAGCACCATTTGCATGCACATCTTGTGGTTTTGCAGAAAACTTCATCCGCGTCTACCAAAAGATGCATGTGCATGCTTAAAACGCGTTTTCGCACAAATGCGTGCGCGGGTGCTAAAAGAGCAGCATCGGCATGCTTAGCACGTCGTTTGGTAGAAATCCACGTGCGCGTTCTGCCAAAAGCACCATTTGCATGCACATCTTGTGGTTTTGCAGAAAACTTCATCCGCGTCTACCAAAAGATGCATGTGCATGCTTAAAACGCGTTTTCGCACAAATCCGTGCGCGGGTGCTAAAAAGAGCAGCATCGGCAAGCTTAGCACGTCGTTTGGCAGAAATCCACGTGCGCGCTCTGCAAAAAGCACCATTTGCATGCACATCTTGTGGTTTTGCAGAAACCTTCATCCGCGTCTACCAAAAGATGCATGTGCATGCTTAAAACGCGTTTTCGCACAAATGCGTGCGCGGGTGCTAAAAAGAGCAGCATCGGCATGCTTAGCACGTCGTTTGGTAGAAATCCGCGTGCGCGTTCTGCAAAAAGCACCATTTGCATGCACATCTTGTGGTTTTGCAGAAAACTTCATCCGCGTCTACCAAAAGATGCATGTGCATGCTTAAAACGCGTTTTCGCACAAATCCGTGCGCGGGTGCTAAAAAGAGCAGCATCGGCATGCTTAGCACGTCGTTTGGTAGAAATCCACGTGCGCGTTCTGCAAAAAGCACCATTTGCATGCACATCTTGTGGTTTTGCAGAAAACTTCATCCGCGTCTACCAAAAGATGCATGTGCCTGCTTAAAACGCGTTTTCGCACAAATGCGTGCGCGGGTGCTAAAAAGAGCAGCATCGGCATGCTTAGCACGTCGTTTGGTAGAAATCCACGTGCGCGTTCTGCAAAAAGCACCATTTGCATGCACATCTTGTGGTTTTGCAGAAAACTTCATCCGCGTCTACCAAAAGATGCATGTGCATGCTTAAAACGCGTTTTCGCACAAATGCGTGCGCGGGTGCTAAAAAGAGCAGCAGCGGCATGCTTAGCACGTCGTTTGGTAGAAATCCACGTGCGCGTTCTGCCAAAAGCACCATTTGCATGCACATCTTGTGGTTTTGCAGAAAACTTCATCCGCGTCTACCAAAAGATGCATGTGCATGCTTAAAACGCGTTTTCCCACAAATCCGTGCGCGGGTGCTAAAAAGAGCAGCATCGGCATGCTTAGCACGTCGTTTGGTAGAAATCCACGTGCGCGTTCTGCAAAAAGCACCATTTGCATGCACATTTTGTGGTTTTGCGGAAAACTTCATCCGCGTCTACCAAAAGATGCATGTGCATGCTTAAAACGCGTTTTCGCACAAATGCGTGCGCGGGTGCTAAAAAGAGCAGCATCGGCATGCTTAGCACGTCGTTTGGTAGAAATCCACGAGCGCGTTCTGCAAAAAGCACCATTTGCATGCACATCTTGTGGTTTTGCAGAAAACTTCATCCGCGTCTACCAAAAGATGCATGTGCATGCTTAAAACGCGTTTTCGCACAAATGCGTGCGCGGGTGCTAAAAAGAGCAGCATCGGCATGCTTAGCACGTCGTTTGGTAGAAATCCACGTGCGCGTTCTGCCAAAAGCACCATTTGCATGCACATCTTGTGGTTTTGCAGAAAACTTCATCCGCGTCTACCAAAAGATGCATGTGCATGCTTAAAACGCGTTTTCGCACAAATGCGTGCGCGGGTGCTAAAAATAGCAGCATCGGCATGCTTAGCACGTCGTTTGGTAGAAATCCACGTGCGCGTTCTGCAAAAAGCACCATTTGCATGCACATCTTGTGGTTTTGCAGAAAACTTCATCCGCGTCTACCAAAAGATGCATGTGCATGCTTAAAACGCGTTTTCGCACAAATGCGTGCGCGGGTGCTAAAAAGAGCAGCAGCGGCATGCTTAGCACGTCGTTTGGTAGAAATCCACGTGCGCGTTCTGCCAAAAGCACCATTTGCATGCACATCTTGTGGTTTTGCAGAAAACTTCATCCGCGTCTACCAAAAGATGCATGTGCATGCTTAAAACGCGTTTTCCCACAAATCCGTGCGCGGGTGCTAAAAAGAGCAGCATCGGCATGCTTAGCACGTCGTTTGGTAGAAATCCACGTGCGCGTTCTGCAAAAAGCACCATTTGCATGCACATTTTGTGGTTTTGCAGAAAACTTCATCCGCGCCTACCAAAAGATGCATGTGCATGCTTAAAACGCGTTTTCGCACAAATGCGTGCGCGGGTGCTAAAAAGAGCAGCATCGGCATGCTTAGCACGTCGTTTGGTAGAAATCCACGTGCGCGTTCTGCAAAAAGCACCATTTGCATGCACATCTTGTGGTTTTGCAGAAAACTTCATCCGCGTCTACCAAAAGATGCATGTGCATGCTTAAAACGCGTTTTCGCACAAATGCGTGCGCGGGTGCTAAAAAGAGCAGCATCGGCATGCTTAGCACGTCGTTTGGTAGAAATCCATGTGCGCGTTCTGCCAAAAGCACCATTTGCATGCACATCTTGTGGTTTTGCAGAAAACTTCGTCCGCGTCTACCAAAAGATGCATGTGCATGCTTAAAACGCGTTTTCGCACAAATCCGTGCGCGGGTGCTAAAAAGAGCAGCATCGGCAAGCTTAGCACGTCGTTTGGTAGAAATCCACGTGCGCGTTCTGCAAAAAGCACCATTTGCATGCACATCTTGTGGTTTTGCAGAAAACTTCATCCGCGTCTACTAAAAGATGCATGTGCATGCTCAAAACGCGTTTTCGCACAAATGCGTGCGCGGGTGCTAAAAAGAGCAGCATCGGCATGCTTAGCACGTCGTTTGGTAGAAATCCACGAGCGCGTTCTGCAAAAAGCACCATTTGCATGCACATCTTGTGGTTTTGCAGAAAACTTCATCCGCGTCTACCAAAAGATGCATGTGCATGCTTAAAACGCGTTTTCGCACAAATGCGTGCGCGGGTGCTAAAAAGAGCAGCATCGGCATGCTTAGCACGTCGTTTGGTAGAAATCCACGTGCGCGTTCTGCCAAAAGCACCATTTGCATGCACATCTTGTGGTTTTGCAGAAAACTTCATCCGCGTCTACCAAAAGATGCATGTGCATGCTTAAAACGCGTTTTCGCACAAATCCGTGCGCGGGTGCTAAAAAGAGCAGCATCGGCATGCTTAGCACGTCGTTTGGTAGAAATCCACGTGCGCGTTCTGCTTCATCCGCGTCTACCAAAAGATGCATGTGCATGCTTAAAACGCGTTTTCGCACAAATGCGTGCGCGGGTGCTAAAAAGAGCAGCATCGGTATGCTTAGCACGTCGTTTGGTAGAAATCCACGAGCGCGTTCTGCAAAAAGCACCATTTGCATGCACATCTTGTGGTTTTGCAGAAAACTTCATCCGCGTCTACCAAAAGATGCATGTGCATGCTTAAAACGCGTTTTCGCAGAAATGCGTGCGCGGGTGCTAAAAAGAGCAGCATCGGCATGCTTAGCACGTCGTTTGGTAGAAATCCACGTGCGCGTTCTGCCAAAAGCACCATTTGCATGCACATCTTGTGGTTTTGCAGAAAACTTCATCCGCGTCTACCAAAAGATGCATGTGCATGCTTAAAACGCGTTTTCGCACAAATGCGTGCGCGGGTGCTAAAAAGAGCAGCATCGGCATGCTTAGCACGTCGTTTGGTAGAAATCCACGTGCGCGTTCTGCAAAAAGCACCATTTGCATGCACATTTTGTGGTTTTGCAGAAAACTTCATCCGCGCCTACCAAAAGATGCATGTGCATGCTTAAAACGCGTTTTCGCACAAATGCGTGCGCGGGTGCTAAAAAGAGCAGCATCGGCATGCTTAGCACGTCGTTTGGTAGAAATCCACGTGCGCGTTCTGCAAAAAGCACCATTTGCATGCACATCTTGTGGTTTTGCAGAAAACTTCATCCGCGTCTACCAAAAGATGCATGTGCATGCTTAAAACGCGTTTTCGCACAAATCCGTGCGCGGGTGCTAAAAAGAGCAGCATCGGCATGCTTAGCACGTCGTTTGGTAGAAATCCACGTGCGCGTTCTGCCAAAAGCACCATTTGCATGCACATCTTGTGGTTTTGCAGAAAACTTCATCCGCGTCTACCAAAAGATGCATGTGCATGCTTAAAACGCGTTTTCCCACAAATCCGTGCGCGGGTGCTAAAAAGAGCAGCATCGGCATGCTTAGCACGTCGTTTGGTAGAAATCCACGTGCGCGTTCTGCAAAAAGCACCATTTGCATGCACATTTTGTGGTTTTGCAGAAAACTTCATCCGCGTCTACCAAAAGATGCATGTGCATGCTTAAAACGCGTTTTCGCACAAATGCGTGCGCGGGTGCTAAAAAGAGCAGCATCGGCATGCTTAGCACGTCGTTTGGTAGAAATCCACGTGCGCGTTCTGCCAAAAGCACCATTTGCATGCACATCTTGTGGTTTTGCAGAAAACTTCATCCGCGTCTACCAAAAGATGCATGTGCATGCTTAAAACGCGTTTTCGCACAAATGCGTGCGCGGGTGCTAAAAATAGCAGCATCGGCATGCTTAGCACGTCGTTTGGTAGAAATCCACGTGCGCGTTCTGCAAAAAGCACCATTTGCATGCACATCTTGTGGTTTTGCAGAAAACTTCATCCGCGTCTACCAAAAGATGCATGTGCATGCTTAAAACGCGTTTTCACACAAATGCGTGCGCGGGTGCTAAAAAGAGCAGCAGCGGCATGCTTAGCACGTCGTTTGGTAGAAATCCACGTGCGCGTTCTGCCAAAAGCACCATTTGCATGCACATCTTGTGGTTTTGCAGAAAACTTCATCCGCGTCTACCAAAAGATGCATGTGCATGCTTAAAACGCGTTTTCCCACAAATCCGTGCGCGGGTGCTAAAAAGAGCAGCATCGGCATGCTTAGCACGTCGTTTGGTAGAAATCCACGTGCGCGTTCTGCAAAAAGCACCATTTGCATGCACATTTTGTGGTTTTGCAGAAAACTTCATCCGCGCCTACCAAAAGATGCATGTGCATGCTTAAAACGCGTTTTCGCACAAATGCGTGCGCGGGTGCTAAAAAGAGCAGCATCGGCATGCTTAGCACGTCGTTTGGTAGAAATCCACGTGCGCGTTCTGCAAAAAGCACCATTTGCATGCACATCTTGTGGTTTTGCAGAAAACTTCATCCGCGTCTACCAAAAGATGCATGTGCATGCTTAAAACGCGTTTTCGCACAAATGCGTGCGCGGGTGCTAAAAAGAGCAGCATCGGCATGCTTAGCACGTCGTTTGGTAGAAATCCATGTGCGCGTTCTGCCAAAAGCACCATTTGCATGCACATCTTGTGGTTTTGCAGAAAACTTCGTCCGCGTCTACCAAAAGATGCATGTGCATGCTTAAAACGCGTTTTCGCACAAATGCGTGCGCGGGTGCTAGAAAGAGCAGCATCGGCATGCTTAGCACGTCGTTTGGTAGAAATCCATGTGCGCGTTCTGCCAAAAGCACCATTTGCATGCACATCTTGTGGTTTTGCAGAAAACTTCGTCCGCGTCTACCAAAAGATGCATGTGCATGCTTAAAACGCGTTTTCGCACAAATCCGTGCGCGGGTGCTAAAAAGAGCAGCATCGGCAAGCTTAGCACGTCGTTTGGTAGAAATCCACGTGCGCGTTCTGCAAAAAGCACCATTTGCATGCACATCTTGTGGTTTTGCAGAAAACTTCATCCGCGTCTACTAAAAGATGCATGTGCATGCTTAAAACGCGTTTTCGCACAAATGCGTGCGCGGGTGCTAAAAAGAGCAGCATCGGCATGCTTAGCACGTCGTTTGGTAGAAATCCACGAGCGCGTTCTGCAAAAAGCACCATTTGCATGCACATCTTGTGGTTTTGCAGAAAACTTCATCCGCGTCTACCAAAAGATGCATGTGCATGCTTAAAACGCGTTTTCGCACAAATGCGTGCGCGGGTGCTAAAAAGAGCAGCATCGGCATGCTTAGCACGTCGTTTGGTAGAAATCCACGTGCGCGTTCTGCCAAAAGCACCATTTGCATGCACATCTTGTGGTTTTGCAGAAAACTTCATCCGCGTCTACCAAAAGATGCATGTGCATGCTTAAAACGCGTTTTCGCACAAATCCGTGCGCGGGTGCTAAAAAGAGCAGCATCGGCATGCTTAGCACGTCGTTTGGTAGAAATCCACGTGCGCGTTCTGCTTCATCCGCGTATACCAAAAGATGCATGTGCATGCCTAAAACGCGTTTTCGCACAAATGCGTGCGCGGGTGCTAAAAAGAGCAGCATCGGTATGCTTAGCACGTCGTTTGGTAGAAATCCACGAGCGCGTTCTGCAAAAAGCACCGTTTGCATGCACATCTTGTGGTTTTGCAGAAAACTTCATCCGCGTCTACCAAAAGATGCATGTGCATGCTTAAAACGCGTTTTCGCAGAAATGCGTGCGCGGGTGCTAAAAAGAGCAGCATCGGCATGCTTAGCACGTCGTTTGGTAGAAATCCACGTGCGCGTTCTGCCAAAAGCACCATTTGCATGCACATCTTGTGGTTTTGCAGAAAACTTCATCCGCGTCTACCAAAAGATGCATGTGCATGCTTAAAACGCGTTTTCGCACAAATCCGTGCGCGGGTGCTAAAAAGAGCAGCATCGGCATGCTTAGCACGTCGTTTGGTAGAAATCCACGTGCGCGTTCTGCAAAAAGCACCATTTGCATGCACATCTTGTGGTTTTGCAGAAAACTTCATCCGCGTCTACCAAAAGATGCATGTGCATGCTTAAAACGCGTTTTCGCACAAATGCGTGCGCGGGTGCTAAAAAGAGCAGCATCGGCATGCTTAGCACGTTGTTTGGTAGAAATCCACGTGCGCGTTCTGCAAAAAGCACCATTTGCATGCACATCTTGTGGTTTTGCAGAAAACTTCATCCGCGTCTACCAAAAGATGCATGTGCATGCTTAAAACGCGTTTTCGCACAAATGCGTGCGCGGGTGCTAAAAAGAGCAGCATCGGCATGCTTAGCACGTCGTTTGGTAGAAATCCACGTGCGCGTTCTGCAAAAAGCACCATTTGCATGCACATCTTGTGGTTTTGCAGAAAACTTCATCCGCGTCTACCAAAAGATGCATGTGCATGCTTAAAACGCGTTTTCGCACAAATGCGTGCGCGGGTGCTAAAAAGAGCAGCATCGGCATGCTTAGCACGTTGTTTGGTAGAAATCCACGTGCGCTTTCTGCAAAAAGCACCATTTGCATGCACATCTTGTGGTTTTGCAGAAAACTTCATCCGCGTCTACCAAAAGATGCATGTGCATGCTTAAAACGCGTTTTCGCACAAATGCGTGCGCGGGTGCTAAAAAGAGCAGCATCGGAGTGCTTAGCACGTCGTTTGGTAGAAATCCACGTGCGCGTTCTGCAAAAAGCACCATTTGCATGCACATCTTGTGGTTTTGCAGAAAACTTCATCCGCGTCTACCAAAAGATGCATGTGCATGCTTAAAACGCGTTTTCGCACAAATGCGTGCGCGGGTGCTAAAAATAGCAGCATCGGCATGCTTAGCACGTCGTTTGGTAGAAATCCACGTGCGCGTTCTGCAAAAAGCACCATTTGCATGCACATCTTGTGGTTTTGCAGAAAACTTCATCCGCGTCTACCAAAAGATGCATGTGCATGCTTAAAACGCGTTTTCGCACAAATCCGTGCGCGGGTGCTAAAAAGAGCAGCATCGGCATGCTTAGCACGTCGTTTGGTAGAAATCCACGTGCGCGTTCTGCAAAAAGCACCATTTGCATGCACATCTTGTGATTTTGCAGAAAACTTCATCCGCGTCTATCAAAAGATGCATGTGCATGCTTAAAACGCGTTTTCGCACAAATGCGTGCGCGGGTGCTAAAAAGAGCAGCATCGGCATGCTTAGCACGTCGTTTGGTAGAAATCCACGTGCGCGTTCTGCCAAAAGCACCATTTGCATGCACATCTTGTGGTTTTGCAGAAAACTTCATCCGCGTCTACCAAAAGATGCATGTGCATGCTTAAAACGCGTTTTCGCACAAATCCGTGCGCGGGTGCTAAAAAGAGCAGCATCGGCAAGCTTAGCACGTCGTTTGGCAGAAATCCACGTGCGCGTTCTGCAAAAAGCACCATTTGCATGCACATCTTGTGATTTTGCAGAAACCTTCATCCGCGTCTACCAAAAGATGCATGTGCATGCTTAAAACGCGTTTTCGCACAAATGCGTGCGCGGGTGCTAAAAAGAGCAGCATCGGCATGCTTAGCACGTCGTTTGGTAGAAATCCACGTGCGCGTTCTGCAAAAAGCACCATTTGCATGCACATCTTGTGGTTTTGCAGAAAACTTCATCCGCGTCTACCAAAAGATGCATGTGCATGCTTAAAACGCGTTTTCGCACAAATGCGTGCGCGGGTGCTAAAAAGAGCAGCATCGGCATGCTTAGCACGTCGTTTGGTAGAAATCCACGTGCGCGTTCTGCCAAAAGCACCATTTGCATGCACATCTTGTGGTTTTGCAGAAAACTTCATCCGCGTCTACCAAAAGATGCATGTGCATGCTTAAAACGCGTTTTCGCACAAATCCGTGCGCGGGTGCTAAAAAAAGAAGCATCGGCATGCTTAGCACTTCGTTTGGTAGAAATCCACGTGCGCGTTCTGCAAAAAGCACCATTTGCATGCACATCTTGTGGTTTTGCAGAAAACTTCATCCGCGTCTACCAAAAGATGCATGTGCATGCTTAAAACGCGTTCTCGCACAAATCCGTGCACGGGTGCTAAAAAGAGCAGCATCGGCATACTTAGCACGTCGTTTGGTAGAAATCCACGTGCGCGTTCTGCAAAAAGCACAATTTGCATGCACATATTGTATTTTGCAGAAAACTTCATCCGCGTCTACTAAAAGATGCATGTGCATGCTTAAAACGCGTTTTCGCATAAATGCGTGCGCGGGTGCTAAAAAGAGCAGCATCGGCATGCTTAGCACGTCGTTTGGTAGAAATCCACGAGCGCGTTCTGCAAAAAGCCCCATTTGCATGCACATCTTGTGGTTTTGCAGAAAACTTCATCCGCGTCTACCAAAAGATGCAACTGCATGCTTAAAACGCGTTTTCGCACAAATGCGTGCGCGGGTGCTAAAAAGAGCAGCATCGGCATGCTTAGCACGTCGTTTGGTAGAAATCCACGTGCGCGTTCTGCCAAAAGCACCATTTGCATGCACATCTTGTGGTTTTGCAGAAAACTTCATCCGCGTCTACCAAAAGATGCATGTGCATGCTTAAAACGCGTTTTCGCACAAATCCGTGCGCGGGTGCTAAAAAGAGCAGCATCGGCATGCTTAGCAGGTCGTTTGGTAGAAATCCACGCGCGCGTTCTGCCAAAAGCACCATTTGCATGCTCATCTTGTGGTTTTGCAGAAAACTTCATCCGCGTCTACCAAAAGATGCATGTGCATGCTTAAAACGCGTTTTCGCACAAATCCGTGCGCGGGTGCTAAAAAGAGCAGCATCGGCAAGCTTAGCACGTCGTTTGGCAGAAATCCACGTGCGCGCTCTGCAAAAAGCACCATTTGCATGCACATCTTGTGGTTTTGCAGAAACCTTCATCCGCGTCTACCAAAAGATGCATGTGCATGCTTAAAACGCGTTTTCGCACAAATGCGTGCGCGGGTGCTAAAAAGAGCAGCATCGGCATGCTTAGCACGTCGTTTGGTAGAAATCCACGAGCGCGTTCTGCAAAAAGCACCATTTGCATGCACATCTTGTGGTTTTGCAGAAAACTTCATCCGCGTCTACCAAAAGATGCATGTGCATGCTTAAAACGCGTTTTCGCAGAAATGCGTGCGCGGGTGCTAAAAAGAGCAGCATCGGCATGCTTAGCACGTCGTTTGGTAGAAATCCGCGTGCGCGTTCTGCCAAAAGCACCATTTGCATGCACATCTTGTGGTTTTGCAGAAAACTTCATCCGCGTCTACCAAAAGATGCATGTGCATGCTTAAAACGCGTTTTCGCACAAATCCGTGCGCGGGTGCTAAAAAGAGCAGCATCGGCATGCTTAGCACGTCGTTTGGTAGAAATCCACGTGCGCGTTCTGCAAAAAGCACCATTTGCATGCACATCTTGTGGTTTTGCAGAAAACTTCATCCGCGTCTACCAAAAGATGCATGTGCCTGCTTAAAACGCGTTTTCGCACAAATGCGTGCGCGGGTGCTAAAAAGAGCAGCATCGGCATGCTTAGCACGTCGTTTGGTAGAAATCCACGTGCGCGTTCTGCAAAAAGCACCATTTGCATGCACATCTTGTGGTTTTGCAGAAAACTTCATCCGCGTCTACCAAAAGATGCATGTGCATGCTTAAAACGCGTTTTCGCACAAATGCGTGCGCGGGTGCTAAAAAGAGCAGCAGCGGCATGCTTAGCACGTCGTTTGGTAGAAATCCACGTGCGCGTTCTGCCAAAAGCACCATTTGCATGCACATCTTGTGGTTTTGCAGAAAACTTCATCCGCGTCTACCAAAAGATGCATGTGCATGCTTAAAACGCGTTTTCCCACAAATCCGTGCGCGGGTGCTAAAAAGAGCAGCATCGGCATGCTTAGCACGTCGTTTGGTAGAAATCCACGTGCGCGTTCTGCAAAAAGCACCATTTGCATGCACATTTTGTGTTTTTGCAGAAAACTTCATCCGCGTCTACCAAAAGATGCATGTGCATGCTTAAAACGCGTTTTCGCTCAAATGCGTGCGCGGGTGCTAAAAAGAGCAGCATCGGCATGCTTAGCACGTCGTTTGGTAGAAATCCACGAGCGCGTTTCTGCAAAAAGCACCATTTGCATGCACATCTTGTGGTTTTTGCAGAAACTTCATCCGCGTCTACCAAAAGATGCATGTGCATGCTTAAAACGCGTTTTCGCACAAATGCGTGCGCGGGTGCTAAAAAGAGCAGCATCGGCATGCTTAGCACGTCGTTTGGTAGAAATCCACGTGCGCGTTCTGCCAAAAGCACCATTTGCATGCACACCTTGTGGTTTTGCAGAAAACTTCATCCGCGTCTACCAAAAGATGCATGTGCATGCTTAAAACGCGTTTTCGCACAAATGCGTGCGCGGGTGCTAAAAATAGCAGCATCGGCATGCTTAGCACGTCGTTTGGTAGAAATCCACGTGCGCGTTCTGCAAAAAAGCACCATTTGCATGCACATCTTGTGGTTTTGCAGAAAACTTCATCCGCGTCTACCAAAAGATGCATGTGCATGCTTAAAACGCGTTTTCGCACAAATGCGTGCGCGGGTGCTAAAAGAGCAGCAGCGGCATGCTTAGCACGTCGTTTGGTAGAAATCCACGTGCGCGTTCTGCAAAAAGCACCATTTGCATGCAACATTTTGTGGTTTTGCAGAAAACTTCATCCGCGCCTACCAAAAGATGCATGTGCATGCTTAAAACGCGTTTTCGCACAAATGCGTGCGCGGGTGCTAAAAAGAGCAGCATCGGCATGCTTAGCACGTCGTTTGGTAGAAATCCACGTGCGCGTTCTGCAAAAAGCACCATTTGCATGCACATCTTGTGGTTTTGCAGAAAACTTCATCCGCGTCTACCAAAAGATGCATGTGCATGCTTAAAACGCGTTTTCGCACAAATGCGTGCGCGGGGTGCTAAAAAGAGCAGCATCGGCATGCTTAGCACGTCGTTTGGTAGAAATCCACGTGCGCGTTCTGCAAAAAGCACCATTTGCATGCACATTTTGTGGTTTTGCAGAAAACTTCATCCGCGTCTACCAAAAGATGCATGTGCATGCTTAAAACGCGTTTTCGCTCAAATGCGTGCGCGGGTGCTAAAAAGAGCAGCATCGGCATGCTTAGCACGTCGTTTGGTAGAAATCCACGAGCGCGTTCTGCAAAAAGCACCATTTGCATGCACATCTTGTGGTTTTGCAGAAAACTTCATCCGCGTCTACCAAAAGATGCATGTGCATGCTTAAAACGCGTTTTCGCACAAATGCGTGCGCGGGTGCTAAAAAGAGCAGCATCGGCATGCTTAGCACGTCGTTTGGTAGAAATCCACGTGCGCGTTCTGCCAAAAGCACCATTTGCATGCACACCTTGTGGTTTTGCAGAAAACTTCATCCGCGTCTACCAAAAGATGCATGTGCATGCTTAAAACGCGTTTTCGCACAAATGCGTGCGCGGGTGCTAAAAATAGCAGCATCGGCATGCTTAGCACGTCGTTTGGTAGAAATCCACGTGCGCGTTCTGCAAAAAGCACCATTTGCATGCACATCTTGTGGTTTTGCAGAAAACTTCATCCGCGTCTACCAAAAGATGCATGTGCATGCTTAAAACGCGTTTTCGCACAAATGCGTGCGCGGGTGCTAAAAAGAGCAGCAGCGGCATGCTTAGCACGTCGTTTGGTAGAAATCCACGTGCGCGTTCTGCAAAAAGCACCATTTGCATGCACATTTTGTGGTTTTGCAGAAAACTTCATCCGCGCCTACCAAAAGATGCATGTGCATGCTTAAAACGCGTTTTCGCACAAATGCGTGCGCGGGTGCTAAAAAGAGCAGCATCGGCATGCTTAGCACGTCGTTTGGTAGAAATCCACGTGCGCGTTCTGCAAAAAGCACCATTTGCATGCACATCTTGTGGTTTTGCAGAAAACTTCATCCGCGTCTACCAAAAGATGCATGTGCATGCTTAAAACGCGTTTTCGCACAAATGCGTGCGCGGGTGCTAAAAAGAGCAGCATCGGCATGCTTAGCACGTCGTTTGGTAGAAATCCATGTGCGCGTTCTGTCAAAAGCACCATTTGCATGCACATCTTGTGGTTTTGCAGAAAACTTCGTCCGCGTCTACCAAAAGATGCATGTGCATGCTTAAAACGCGTTTTCGCACAAATCCGTGCGCGGGTGCTAAAAAGAGCAGCATCGGCAAGCTTAGCACGTCGTTTGGTAGAAATCCACGTGCGCGTTCTGCAAAAAGCACCATTTGCATGCACATCTTGTGGTTTTGCAGAAAACTTCATCCGCGTCTACTAAAAGATGCATGTGCATGCTTAAAACGCGTTTTCGCACAAATGCGTGCGCGGGTGCTAAAAAGAGCAGCATCGGCATGCTTAGCACGTCGTTTGGTAGAAATCCACGAGCGCGTTCTGCAAAAAGCACCATTTGCATGCACATCTTGTGGTTTTGCAGAAAACTTCATCCGCGTCTACCAAAAGATGCATGTGCATGCTTAAAACGCGTTTTCGCACAAATCCGTGCGCGGGCGCTAAAAAGAGCAGCATCGGCAAGCTTAGCACGTCGTTTGGCAGAAATCCACGTGCGCGCTCTGCAAAAAGCACCATTTGCATGCACATCTTGTGGTTTTGCAGAAACCTTCATCCGCGTCTACCAAAAGATGCATGTGCATGCTTAAAACGCGTTTTCGCACAAATGCGTGCGCGGGTGCTAAAAAGAGCAGCATCGGCATGCTTAGCACGTCGTTTGGTAGAAATCCACGAGCGCGTTCTGCAAAAAGCACCATTTGCATGCACATCTTGTGGTTTTGCAGAAAACTTCATCCGCGTCTACCAAAAGATGCATGTGCATGCTTAAAACGCGTTTTCGCAGAAATGCGTGCGCGGGTGCTAAAAAGAGCAGCATCGGCATGCTTAGCACGTCGTTTGGTAGAAATCCGCGTGCGCGTTCTGCCAAAAGCACCATTTGCATGCACATCTTGTGGTTTTGCAGAAAACTTCATCCGCGTCTACCAAAAGATGCATGTGCATGCTTAAAACGCGTTTTCGCACAAATCCGTGCGCGGGTGCTAGAAAGAGCAGCATCGGCATGCTTAGCACGTCGTTTGGTAGAAATCCACGTGCGCGTTCTGCAAAAAGCACCATTTGCATGCACATCTTGTGGTTTTGCAGAAAACTTCATCCGCGTCTACCAAAAGATGCATGTGCCTGCTTAAATCGCGTTTTCGCACAAATGCGTGCGCGGGTGCTAAAAAGAGCAGCATCGGCATGCTTAGCACGTCGTTTGGTAGAAATCCACGTGCGCGTTCTGCAAAAAGCACCATTTGCATGCACATCTTGTGGTTTTGCAGAAAACTTCATCCGCGTCTACCAAAAGATGCATGTGCATGCTTAAAACGCGTTTTCGCACAAATGCGTGCGCGGGTGCTAAAAAGAGCAGCAGCGGCACGCTTAGCACGTCGTTTGGTAGAAATCCACGTGCGCGTTCTGCCAAAAGCACCATTTGCATGCACATCTTGTGGTTTTGCAGAAAACTTCATCCGCGTCTACCAAAAGATGCATGTGCATGCTTAAAACGCGTTTTCGCACAAATCCGTGCGCGGGTGCTAAAAAGAGCAGCATCGGCAAGCTTAGCACGTCGTTTGGCAGAAATCCACGTGCGCGCTCTGCAAAAAGCACCATTTGCATGCACATCTTGTGGTTTTGCAGAAACCTTCATCCGCGTCTACCAAAAGATGCATGTGCATGCTTAAAACGCGTTTTCGCACAAATGCGTGCGCGGGTGCTAAAAAGAGCAGCATCGGCATGCTTAGCACGTCGTTTGGTAGAAATCCACGAGCGCGTTCTGCAAAAAGCACCATTTGCATGCACATCTTGTGGTTTTGCAGAAAACTTCATCCGCGTCTACCAAAAGATGCATGTGCATGCTTAAAACGCGTTTTCGCAGAAATGCGTGCGCGGGTGCTAAATAGAGCAGCATCGGCATGCTTAGCACGTCGTTTGGTAGAAATCCGCGTGCGCGTTCTGCCAAAAGCACCATTTGCATGCACATCTTGTGGTTTTGCAGAAAACTTCATCCGCGTCTACCAAAAGATGCATGTGCATGCTTAAAACGCGTTTTCGCACAAATCCGTGCGCGGGTGCTAAAAAGAGCAGCATCGGCATGCTTAGCACGTCGTTTGGTAGAAATCCACGTGCGCGTTCTGCAAAAAGCACCATTTGCATGCACATCTTGTGGTTTTGCAGAAAACTTCATCCGCGTCTACCAAAAGATGCATGTGCCTGCTTAAAACGCGTTTTCGCACAAATGCGTGCGCGGGTGCTAAAAAGAGCAGTATCGGCATGCTTAGCACGTCGTTTGGTAGAAATCCACGTGCGCGTTCTGCAAAAAGCACCATTTGCATGCACATCTTGTGGTTTTGCAGAAAACTTCATCCGCGTCTACCAAAAGATGCATGTGCATGCTTAAAACGCGTTTTCGCACAAATGCGTGCGCGGGTGCTAAAAAGAGCAGCAGCGGCATGCTTAGCACGTCGTTTGGTAGAAATCCACGTGCGCGTTCTGCCAAAAGCACCATTTGCATGCACATCTTGTGGTTTTGCAGAAAACTTCATCCGCGTCTACCAAAAGATGCATGTGCATGCTTAAAACGCGTTTTCCCACAAATCCGTGCGCGGGTGCTAAAAAGAGCAGCATCGGCATGCTTAGCACGTCGTTTGGTAGAAATCCACGTGCGCGTTCTGCAAAAAGCACCATTTGCATGCACATTTTGTGGTTTTGCAGAAAACTTCATCCGCGTCTACCAAAAGATGCATGTGCATGCTTAAAACGCGTTTTCGCTCAAATGCGTGCGCGGGTGCTAAAAAGAGCAGCATCGGCATGCTTAGCACGTCGTTTGGTAGAAATCCACGAGCGCGTTCTGCAAAAAGCACCATTTGCATGCACATCTTGTGGTTTTGCAGAAAACTTCATCCGCGTCTACCAAAAGATGCATGTGCATGCTTAAAACGCGTTTTCGCACAAATGCGTGCGCGGGTGCTAAAAAGAGCAGCATCGGCATGCTTAGCACGTCGTTTGGTAGAAATCCACGTGCGCGTTCTGCCAAAAGCACCATTTGCATGCACATCTTGTGGTTTTGCAGAAAACTTCATCCGCGTCTACCAAAAGATGCATGTGCATGCTTAAAACGCGTTTTCGCACAAATGCGTGCGCGGGTGCTAAAAATAGCAGCATCGGCATGCTTAGCACGTCGTTTGGTAGAAATCCACGTGCGCGTTCTGCAAAAAGCACCATTTGCATGCACATCTTGTGGTTTTGCAGAAAACTTCATCCGCGTCTACCAAAAGATGCATGTGCATGCTTAAAACGCGTTTTCGCACAAATGCGTGCGCGGGTGCTAAAAAGAGCAGCAGCGGCATGCTTAGCACGTCGTTTGGTAGAAATCCACGTGCGCGTTCTGCCAAAAGCACCATTTGCATGCACATCTTGTGGTTTTGCAGAAAACTTCATCCGCGTCTACCAAAAGATGCATGTGCATGCTTAAAACGCGTTTTCCCACAAATCCGTGCGCGGGTGCTAAAAAGAGCAGCATCGGCATGCTTAGCACGTCGTTTGGTAGAAATCCACGTGCGCGTTCTGCAAAAAGCACCATTTGCATGCACATTTTGTGGTTTTGCAGAAAACTTCATCCGCGCCTACCAAAAGATGCATGTGCATGCTTAAAACGCGTTTTCGCAGAAATGCGTGCGCGGGTGCTAAAAAGAGCAGCATCGGCATGCTTAGCACGTCGTTTGGTAGAAATCCGCGTGCGCGTTCTGCCAAAAGCACCATTTGCATGCACATCTTGTGGTTTTGCAGAAAACTTCATCCGCGTCTACCAAAAGATGCATGTGCATGCTTAAAACGCGTTTTCGCACAAATGCGTGCGCGGGTGCTAAAAAGAGCAGCAGCGGCATGCTTAGCACGTCGTTTGGTAGAAATCCACGTGCGCGTTCTGCCAAAAGCACCATTTGCATGCACATCTTGTGGTTTTGCAGAAAACTTCATCCGCGTCTACCAAAAGATGCATGTGCATGCTTAAAACGCGTTTTCCCACAAATCCGTGCGCGGGTGCTAAAAAGAGCAGCATCGGCATGCTTAGCACGTCGTTTGGTAGAAATCCACGTGCGCGTTCTGCAAAAAGCACCATTTGCATGCACATTTTGTGGTTTTGCAGAAAACTTCATCCGCGTCTACCAAAAGATGCATGTGCATGCTTAAAACGCGTTTTCGCTCAAATGCGTGCGCGGGTGCTAAAAAGAGCAGCATCGGCATGCTTAGCACGTCGTTTGGTAGAAATCCACGAGCGCGTTCTGCAAAAAGCACCATTTGCATGCACATCTTGTGGTTTTGCAGAAAACTTCATCCGCGTCTACCAAAAGATGCATGTGCATGCTTAAAACGCGTTTTCGCACAAATGCGTGCGCGGGTGCTAAAAAGAGCAGCATCGGCATGCTTAGCACGTCGTTTGGTAGAAATCCACGTGCGCGTTCTGCCAAAAGCACCATTTGCATGCACATCTTGTGGTTTTGCAGAAAACTTCATCCGCGTCTACCAAAAGATGCATGTGCATGCTTAAAACGCGTTTTCGCACAAATGCGTGCGCGGGTGCTAAAAATAGCAGCATCGGCATGCTTAGCACGTCGTTTGGTAGAAATCCACGTGCGCGTTCTGCAAAAAGCACCATTTGCATGCACATCTTGTGGTTTTGCAGAAAACTTCATCCGCGTCTACCAAAAGATGCATGTGCATGCTTAAAACGCGTTTTCGCACAAATGCGTGCGCGGGTGCTAAAAAGAGCAGCAGCGGCATGCTTAGCACGTCGTTTGGTAGAAATCCACGTGCGCGTTCTGCCAAAAGCACCATTTGCATGCACATCTTGTGGTTTTGCAGAAAACTTCATCCGCGTCTACCAAAAGATGCATGTGCATGCTTAAAACGCGTTTTCCCACAAATCCGTGCGCGGGTGCTAAAAAGAGCAGCATCGGCATGCTTAGCACGTCGTTTGGTAGAAATCCACGTGCGCGTTCTGCAAAAAGCACCATTTGCATGCACATTTTGTGGTTTTGCAGAAAACTTCATCCGCGCCTACCAAAAGATGCATGTGCATGCTTAAAACGCGTTTTCGCAGAAATGCGTGCGCGGGTGCTAAAAAGAGCAGCATCGGCATGCTTAGCACGTCGTTTGGTAGAAATCCGCGTGCGCGTTCTGCCAAAAGCACCATTTGCATGCACATCTTGTGGTTTTGCAGAAAACTTCATCCGCGTCTACCAAAAGATGCATGTGCATGCTTAAAACGCGTTTTCGCACAAATCCGTGCGCGGGTGCTAAAAAGAGCAGCATCGGCATGCTTAGCACGTCGTTTGGTAGAAATCCACGTGCGCGTTCTGCAAAAAGCACCATTTGCATGCACATCTTGTGGTTTTGCAGAAAACTTCATCCGCGTCTACCAAAAGATGCATGTGCCTGCTTAAAACGCGTTTTCGCACAAATGCGTGCGCGGGTGCTAAAAAGAGCAGCATCGGCATGCTTAGCACGTCGTTTGGTAGAAATCCACGTGCGCGTTCTGCAAAAAGCACCATTTGCATGCACATCTTGTGGTTTTGCAGAAAACTTCATCCGCGTCTACCAAAAGATGCATGTGCATGCTTAAAACGCGTTTTCGCACAAATGCGTGCGCGGGTGCTAAAAAGAGCCGCAGCGGCATGCTTAGCACGTCGTTTGGTAGAAATCCACGTGCGCGTTCTGCCAAAAGCACCATTTGCATGCACATCTTGTGGTTTTGCAGAAAACTTCATCCGCGTCTACCAAAAGATGCATGTGCATGCTTAAAACGCGTTTTCGCACAAATCCGTGCGCGGGTGCTAAAAAGAGCAGCATCGGCAAGCTTAGCACGTCGTTTGGCAGAAATCCACGTGCGCGCTCTGCAAAAAGCACCATTTGCATGCACATCTTGTGGTTTTGCAGAAACCTTCATCCGCGTCTACCAAAAGATGCATGTGCATGCTTAAAACGCGTTTTCGCACAAATGCGTGCGCGGGTGCTAAAAAGAGCAGCATCGGCATGCTTAGCACGTCGTTTGGTAGAAATCCACGAGCGCGTTCTGCAAAAAGCACCATTTGCATGCACATCTTGTGGTTTTGCAGAAAACATCATCCGCGTCTACCAAAAGATGCATGTGCATGCTTAAAACGCGTTTTCGCAGAAATGCGTGCGCGGGTGCTAAATAGAGCAGCATCGGCATGCTTAGCACGTCGTTTGGTAGAAATCCGCGTGCGCGTTCTGCCAAAAGCACCATTTGCATGCACATCTTGTGGTTTTGCAGAAAACTTCATCCGCGTCTACCAAAAGATGCATGTGCATGCTTAAAACGCGTTTTCGCACAAATCCGTGCGCGGGTGCTAAAAAGAGCAGCATCGGCATGCTTAGCACGTCGTTTGGTAGAAATCCACGTGCGCGTTCTGCAAAAAGCACCATTTGCATGCACATCTTGTGGTTTTGCAGAAAACTTCATCCGCGTCTACCAAAAGATGCATGTGCCTGCTTAAAACGCGTTTTCGCACAAATGCGTGCGCGGGTGCTAAAAAGAGCAGTATCGGCATGCTTAGCACGTCGTTTGGTAGAAATCCACGTGCGCGTTCTGCAAAAAGCACCATTTGCATGCACATCTTGTGGTTTTGCAGAAAACTTCATCCGCGTCTACCAAAAGATGCATGTGCATGCTTAAAACGCGTTTTCGCACAAATGCGTGCGCGGGTGCTAAAAAGAGCAGCAGCGGCATGCTTAGCACGTCGTTTGGTAGAAATCCACGTGCGCGTTCTGCCAAAAGCACCATTTGCATGCACATCTTGTGGTTTTGCAGAAAACTTCATCCGCGTCTACCAAAAGATGCATGTGCATGCTTAAAACGCGTTTTCCCACAAATCCGTGCGCGGGTGCTAAAAAGAGCAGCATCGGCATGCTTAGCACGTCGTTTGGTAGAAATCCACGTGCGCGTTCTGCAAAAAGCACCATTTGCATGCACATTTTGTGGTTTTGCAGAAAACTTCATCCGCGTCTACCAAAAGATGCATGTGCATGCTTAAAACGCGTTTTCGCTCAAATGCGTGCGCGGGTGCTAAAAAGAGCAGCATCGGCATGCTTAGCACGTCGTTTGGTAGAAATCCACGAGCGCGTTCTGCAAAAAGCACCATTTGCATGCACATCTTGTGGTTTTGCAGAAAACTTCATCCGCGTCTACCAAAAGATGCATGTGCATGCTTAAAACGCGTTTTCGCACAAATGCGTGCGCGGGTGCTAAAAAGAGCAGCATCGGCATGCTTAGCACGTCGTTTGGTAGAAATCCACGTGCGCGTTCTGCCAAAAGCACCATTTGCATGCACATCTTGTGGTTTTGCAGAAAACTTCATCCGCGTCTACCAAAAGATGCATGTGCATGCTTAAAACGCGTTTTCGCACAAATGCGTGCGCGGGTGCTAAAAATAGCAGCATCGGCATGCTTAGCACGTCGTTTGGTAGAAATCCACGTGCGCGTTCTGCAAAAAGCACCATTTGCATGCACATCTTGTGGTTTTGCAGAAAACTTCATCCGCGTCTACCAAAAGATGCATGTGCATGCTTAAAACGCGTTTTCGCACAAATGCGTGCGCGGGTGCTAAAAAGAGCAGCAGCGGCATGCTTAGCACGTCGTTTGGTAGAAATCCACGTGCGCGTTCTGCCAAAAGCACCATTTGCATGCACATCTTGTGGTTTTGCAGAAAACTTCATCCGCGTCTACCAAAAGATGCATGTGCATGCTTAAAACGCGTTTTCCCACAAATCCGTGCGCGGGTGCTAAAAAGAGCAGCATCGGCATGCTTAGCACGTCGTTTGGTAGAAATCCACGTGCGCGTTCTGCAAAAAGCACCATTTGCATGCACATTTTGTGGTTTTGCAGAAAACTTCATCCGCGCCTACCAAAAGATGCATGTGCATGCTTAAAACGCGTTTTCGCACAAATGCGTGCGCGGGTGCTAAAAAGAGCAGCATCGGCATGCTTAGCACGTCGTTTGGTAGAAATCCACGTGCGCGTTCTGCAAAAAGCACCATTTGCATGCACATCTTGTGGTTTTGCCGAAAACTTCATCCGCGTCTACCAAAAGATGCATGTGCATGCTTAAAACGCGTTTTCGCACAAATGCGTGCGCGGGTGCTAAAAAGAGCAGCATCGGCATGCTTAGCACGTCGTTTGGTAGAAATCCATGTGCGCGTTCTGCCAAAAGCACCATTTGCATGCACATCTTGTGGTTTTGCAGAAAACTTCGTCCGCGTCTACCAAAAGATGCATGTGCATGCTTAAAACGCGTTTTCGCACAAATCCGTGCGCGGGTGCTAAAAAGAGCAGCATCGGCAAGCTTAGCACGTCGTTTGGTAGAAATCCACGTGCGCGTTCTGCAAAAAGCACCATTTGCATGCACATCTTGTGGTTTTGCAGAAAACTTCATCCGCGTCTACTAAAAGATGCATGTGCATGCTTAAAACGCGTTTTCGCACAAATGCGTGCGCGGGTGCTAAAAAGAGCAGCATCGGCATGCTTAGCACGTCGTTTGGTAGAAATCCACGAGCGCGTTCTGCAAAAAGCACCATTTGCATGCACATCTTGTGGTTTTGCAGAAAACTTCATCCGCGTCTACCAAAAGATGCATGTGCATGCTTAAAACGCGTTTTCGCACAAATGCGTGCGCGGGTGCTAAAAAGAGCAGCATCGGCATGCTTAGCACGTCGTTTGGTAGAAATCCACGTGCGCGTTCTGCCAAAAGCACCATTTGCATGCACATCTTGTGGTTTTGCAGAAAACTTCATCCGCGTCTACCAAAAGATGCATGTGCATGCTTAAAACGCGTTTTCGCACAAATCCGTGCGCGGGTGCTAAAAAGAGCAGCATCGGCATGCTTAGCACGTCGTTTGGTAGAAATCCACGTGCGCGTTCTGCTTCATCCGCGTCTACCAAAAGATGCATGTGCATGCTTAAAACGCGTTTTCGCACAAATGCGTGCGCGGGTGCTAAAAAGAGCAGCATCGGTATGCTTAGCACGTCGTTTGGTAGAAATCCACGAGCGCGTTCTGCAAAAAGCACCATTTGCATGCACATCTTGTGGTTTTGCAGAAAACTTCATCCGCGTCTACCAAAAGATGCATGTGCATGCTTAAAACGCGTTTTCGCAGAAATGCGTGCGCGGGTGCTAAAAAGAGCAGCATCGGCATGCTTAGCACGTCGTTTGGTAGAAATCCACGTGCGCGTTCTGCCAAAAGCACCATTTGCATGCACATCTTGTGGTTTTGCAGAAAACTTCATCCGCGTCTACCAAAAGATGCATGTGCATGCTTAAAACGCGTTTTCGCACAAATGCGTGCGCGGGTGCTAAAAAGAGCAGCATCGGCATGCTTAGCACGTCGTTTGGTAGAAATCCACGTGCGCGTTCTGCCAAAAGCACCATTTGCATGCACATCTTGTGGTTTTGCAGAAAACTTCATCCGCGTCTACCAAAAGATGCATGTGCATGCTTAAAACGCGTTTTCGCACAAATCCGTGCGCGGGTGCTAAAAAGAGCAGCATCGGCATGCTTAGCACGTCGTTTGGTAGAAATCCACGTGCGCGTTCTGCAAAAAGCACCATTTGCATGCACATCTTGTGGTTTTGCAGAAAACTTCATCCGCGTCTACCAAAAGATGCATGTGCATGCTTAAAACGCGTTTTCGCACAAATGCGTGCGCGGGTGCTAAAAAGAGCAGCATCGGCATGCTTAGCACGTCGTTTGGTAGAAATCCACGTGCGCGTTCTGCAAAAAGCACCATTTGCATGCACATATTGTGGTTTTGCAGAAAACTTCATCCGCGTCTACCAAAAGATGCATGTGCATGCTTAAAACGCGTTTTCGCACAAATGCGTGCGCGGGTGCTAAAAAGAGCAGCATCGGCATGCTTAGCACGTTGTTTGGTAGAAATCCACGTGCGCTTTCTGCAAAAAGCACCATTTGCATGCACATCTTGTGGTTTTGCAGAAAACTTCATCCGCGTCTACCAAAAGATGCATGTGCATGCTTAAAACGCGTTTTCGCACAAATGCGTGCGCGGGTGCTAAAAAGAGCAGCATCGGAGTGCTTAGCACGTTGTTTGGTAGAAATCCACGTGCGCGTTCTGCAAAAAGCACCATTTGCATGCACATCTTGTGGTTTTGCAGAAAACTTCATCCGCGTCTACCAAAAGATGCATGTGCATGCTTAAAACGCGTTTTCGCACAAATGCGTGCGCGGGTGCTAAAAATAGCAGCATCGGCATGCTTAGCACGTCGTTTGGTAGAAATCCACGTGCGCGTTCTGCAAAAAGCACCATTTGCATGCACATCTTGTGGTTTTGCAGAAAACTTCATCCGCGTCTACCAAAAGATGCATGTGCATGCTTAAAACGCGTTTTCGCACAAATCCGTGCGCGGGTGCTAAAAAGAGCAGCATCGGCATGCTTAGCACGTCGTTTGGTAGAAATCCACGTGCGTGTTCTGCAAAAAAGCACCATTTGCATGCACATCTTGTGATTTTGCAGAAAACTTCATCCGCGTCTATCAAAAGATGCATGTGCATGCTTAAAACGCGTTTTCGCACAAATGCGTGCGCGGGTGCTAAAAAGAGCAGCATCGGCATGCTTAGCACGTCGTTTGGTAGAAATCCACGTGCGCGTTCTGCCAAAAGCACCATTTGCATGCACATCTTGTGGTTTTGCAGAAAACTTCATCCGCGTCTACCAAAAGATGCATGTGCATGCTTAAAACGCGTTTTCGCACAAATCCGTGCGCGGGTGCTAAAAAGAGCAGCATCGGCAAGCTTAGCACGTCGTTTGGCAGAAATCCACGTGCGCGTTCTGCAAAAAGCACCATTTGCATGCACATCTTGTGATTTTGCAGAAACCTTCATCCGCGTCTACCAAAAGATGCATGTGCATGCTTAAAACGCGTTTTCGCACAAATGCGTGCGCGGGTGCTAAAAAGAGCAGCATCGGCATGCTTAGCACGTCGTTTGGTAGAAATCCACGTGCGCGTTCTGCAAAAAGCACCATTTGCATGCACATCTTGTGGTTTTGCAGAAAACTTCATCCGCGTCTACCAAAAGATGCATGTGCATGCTTAAAACGCGTTTTCGCACAAATGCGTGCGCGGGTGCTAAAAAGAGCAGCATCGGCATGCTTAGCACGTCGTTTGGTAGAAATCCACGTGCGCGTTCTGCCAAAAGCACCATTTGCATGCACATCTTGTGGTTTTGCAGAAAACTTCATCCGCGTCTACCAAAAGATGCATGTGCATGCTTAAAACGCGTTTTCGCACAAATCCGTGCGCGGGTGCTAAAAAGAGCAGCATCGGCATGCTTAGCACGTCGTTTGGTAGAAATCCACGTGCGCGTTCTGCAAAAAGCACCATTTGCATGCACATCTTGTGGTTTTGCAGAAAACTTCATCCGCGTCTACCAAAAGATGCATGTGCATGCTTAAAACGCGTTCTCGCACAAATCCGTGCACGGGTGCTAAAAAGAGCAGCATCGGCATACTTAGCACGTCGTTTGGTAGAAATCCACGTGCGCGTTCTGCAAAAAGCACCATTTGCATGCACATCTTGTATTTTGCAGAAAACTTCATCCGCGTCTACCAAAAGATGCATGTGCATGCTTAAAACGCGTTTTCGCATAAATGCGTGCGCGGGTGCTAAAAAGAGCAGCATCGGCATGCTTAGCACGTCGTTTGGTAGAAATCCACGAGCGCGTTCTGCAAAAAGCACCATTTGCATGCACATCTTGTGGTTTTGCAGAAAACTTCATCCGCGTCTACCAAAAGATGCAAGTGCATGCTTAAAACGCGTTTTCGCACAAATGCGTGCGCGGGTGCTAAAAAGAGCAGCATCGGCATGCTTAGCACGTCGTTTGGTAGAAATCCACGTGCGCGTTCTGCCAAAAGCACCATTTGCATGCACATCTTGTGGTTTTGCAGAAAACTTCATCCGCGTCTACCAAAAGATGCATGTGCATGCTTAAAACGCGTTTTCGCACAAATCCGTGCGCGGGTGCTAAAAAGAGCAGCATCGGCAAGCTTAGCACGTCGTTTGGCAGAAATCCACGTGCGCGTTCTGCAAAAAGCACCATTTGCATGCACATCTTGTGGTTTTGCAGAAACCTTCATCCGCGTCTACCAAAAGATGCATGTGCATGCTTAAAACGCGTTTTCGCACAAATGCGTGCGCGGGTGCTAAAAAGAGCAGCATCGGCATGCTTAGCACGTCGTTTGGTAGAAATCCACGTGCGCGTTCTGCAAAAAGCACCATTTGCATGCACATCTTGTGGTTTTGCAGAAAAACTTCATCCGCGTCTACCAAAAGATGCATGTGCATGCTTAAAACGCGTTTTCGCACAAATGCGTGCGCGGGTGCTAAAAAGAGCAGCATCGGCATGCTTAGCACGTCGTTTGGTAGAAATCCACGTGCGCGTTCTGCCAAAAGCACCATTTGCATGCACATCTTGTGGTTTTGCAGAAAACTTCATCCGCGTCTACCAAAAGATGCATGTGCATGCTTAAAACGCGTTTTCGCACAAATCCGTGCGCGGGTGCTAAAAAGAGCAGCATCGGCATGCTTAGCACGTCGTTTGGTAGAAATCCACGTGCGCGTTCTGCAAAAAGCACCATTTGCATGCACATCTTGTGGTTTTGCAGAAAACTTCATCCGCGTCTACCAAAAGATGCATGTGCATGCTTAAAACGCGTTCTCGCACAAATCCGTGCACGGGTGCTAAAAAGAGCAGCATCGGCATACTTAGCACGTCGTTTGGTAGAAATCCAGGTGCGCGTTCTGCAAAAAGCACAATTTGCATGCACATCTTGTATTTTGCAGAAAACTTCATCCGCGTCTATCAAAAGATGCATGTGCATGCTTAAAACGCGTTTTCGCACAAATGCGTGCGCGGGTGCTAAAAAGAGCAGCATCGGCATGCTTAGCACGTCGTTTGGTAGAAATCCACGTGCGCGTTCTGCCAAAAGCACCATTTGCATGCACATCTTGTGGTTTTGCAGAAAACTTCATCCGCGTCTACCAAAAGATGCATGTGCATGCTTAAAACGCGTTTTCGCACAAATCCGTGCGCGGGTGCTAAAAAGAGCAGCATCGGCAAGCTTAGCACGTCGTTTGGCAGAAATCCACGTGCGCGTTCTGCAAAAAGCACCATTTGCATGCACATCTTGTGATTTTGCAGAAACCTTCATCCGCGTCTACCAAAAGATGCATGTGCATGCTTAAAACGCGTTTTCGCACAAATGCGTGCGCGGGTGCTAAAAAGAGCAGCATCGGCATGCTTAGCACGTCGTTTGGTAGAAATCCACGTGCGCGTTCTGCAAAAAGCACCATTTGCATGCACATCTTGTGGTTTTGCAGAAAACTTCATCCGCGTCTACCAAAAGATGCATGTGCATGCTTAAAACGCGTTTTCGCACAAATGCGTGCGCGGGTGCTAAAAAGAGCAGCATCGGCGTGCTTAGCACGTCGTTTGGTAGAAATCCACGTGCGCGTTCTGCCAAAAGCACCATTTGCATGCACATCTTGTGGTTTTGCAGAAAACTTCATCCGCGTCTACCAAAAGATGCATGTGCATGCTTAAAACGCGTTTTCGCACAAATCCGTGCGCGGGTGCTAAAAAGAGCAGCATCGGCATGCTTAGCACGTCGTTTGGTAGAAATCCACGTGCGCGTTCTGCAAAAAGCACCATTTGCATGCACATCTTGTGGTTTTGCAGAAAACTTCATCCGCGTCTACCAAAAGATGCATGTGCATGCTTAAAACGCGTTCTCGCACAAATCCGTGCACGGGTGCTAAAAAGAGCAGCATCGGCATACTTAGCACGTCGTTTGGTAGAAATCCACGTGCGCGTTCTGCAAAAAGCACCATTTGCATGCACATCTTGTATTTTGCAGAAAACTTCATCCGCGTCTACCAAAAGATGCATGTGCATGCTTAAAACGCGTTTTCGCATAAATGCGTGCGCGGGTGCTAAAAAGAGCAGCATCGGCATGCTTAGCACCGTCGTTTGGTAGAAATCCACGAGCGCGTTCTGCAAAAGCACCATTTGCATGCACATCTTGTGGTTTTGCAGAAAACTTCATCCGCGTCTACCAAAAGATGCAAGTGCATGCTTAAAACGCGTTTTCGCACAAATGCGTGCGCGGGTGCTAAAAAGAGCAGCATCGGCATGCTTAGCACGTCGTTTGGTAGAAATCCACGTGCGCGTTCTGCCAAAAGCACCATTTGCATGCACATCTTGTGGTTTTGCAGAAAACTTCATCCGCGTCTACCAAAAGATGCATGTGCATGCTTAAAACGCGTTTTCGCACAAATCCGTGCGCGGGTGCTAAAAAGAGCAGCATCGGCAAGCTTAGCACGTCGTTTGGCAGAAATCCACGTGCGCGTTCTGCAAAAAGCACCATTTGCATGCACATCTTGTGGTTTTGCAGAAACCCTTCATCCGCGTCTACCAAAAGATGCATGTGCATGCTTAAAACGCGTTTTCGCACAAATGCGTGCGCGGGTGCTAAAAAGAGCAGCATCGGCATGCTTAGCACGTCGTTTGGTAGAAATCCACGTGCGCGTTCTGCAAAAAGCACCATTTGCATGCACATCTTGTGGTTTTGCAGAAAACTTCATCCGCGTCTACCAAAAGATGCATGTGCATGCTTAAAACGCGTTTTCGCACAAATGCGTGCGCGGGTGCTAAAAAGAGCAGCATCGGCATGCTTAGCACGTCGTTTGGTAGAAATCCACGTGCGCGTTCTGCCAAAAGCACCATTTGCATGCACATCTTGTGGTTTTGCAGAAAACTTCATCCGCGTCTACCAAAAGATGCATGTGCATGCTTAAAACGCGTTTTCGCACAAATCCGTGCGCGGGTGCTAAAAAGAGCAGCATCGGCATGCTTAGCACGTCGTTTGGTAGAAATCCACGTGCGCGTTCTGCAAAAAGCACCATTTGCATGCACATCTTGTGGTTTTGCAGAAAACTTCATCCGCGTCTACCAAAAGATGCATGTGCATGCTTAAAACGCGTTCTCGCACAAATCCGTGCACGGGTGCTAAAAAGAGCAGCATCGGCATACTTAGCACGTCGTTTGGTAGAAATCCACGTGCGCGTTCTGCAAAAAGCACAATTTGCATGCACATCTTGTATTTTGCAGAAAACTTCATCCGCGTCTACCAAAAGATGCATGTGCATGCTTAAAACGCGTTTTCGCATAAATGCGTGCGCGGGTGCTAAAAAGAGCAGCATCGGCATGCTTAGCACGTCGTTTGGTAGAAATCCACGAGCGCGTTCTGCAAAAAGCCCCATTTGCATGCACATCTTGTGGTTTTG
>NW_027315193.1:0-55921 GCF_023375885.2 Dermacentor andersoni | reverse complement strand
ACACACGCGAGACAGATGCGTCTACCAAAAGATGCACGTGCATGCTTAAAACGCGTTTTCGCACAAATGCGTGCGCGGGTGCTAAAAAGAGCAGCATCGGCATGCTTAGCACGTCGTTTGGTCGAAATCCACGTGCGCGTTCTGCCAAAAGCACCATTTGCATTGCACATCTTGTGGTTTTGCAGAAAACTTCATCCGCGTCTACCAAAAGATGCATGTGCATGCTTAAAACGCGTTTTGCGCACAAATCCGTGCGCGGGTGCTAAAAAGAGCAGCATCGGCATGCTTAGCACGTCGTTTGGTAGAAATCCACGTGCGCGTTCTGCAAAAAGCACCATTTGCATGCACATCTTGTGGTTTTGCAGAAAACTTCATCCGCGTCTACCAAAAGATGCATGTGCATGCTTAAAACGCGTTTTCGCACAAATGCGTGCGCGGGTGCTAAAAATAGCAGCATCGGCATGCTTAGCACGTCGTTTTGTAGAAATCCACGTGCGCGTTCTGCAAAAAAGCACCATTTGCATGCACATCTTGTGGTTTTGCAGAAAATCTTCATCCGCGTCTACCAAAAGATGCATGTGCATGCTTAAAACGCGTTTTTCGCACAATGCGTGCGCGGGTGCTAAAAAGAGCAGCATCGGCATGCTTAGCACGTCGTTTGGTAGAAATCCACGTGCGCGTTCTGCCAAAAGCACCATTTGCATGCACATCTTGTGGTTTTGCAGAAAACTTCATCCGCGTCTACCAAAAGATGCATGTGCATGCTTAAAACGCGTTTTCGCACAAATCCGTGCGCGGGTGCTAAAAAGAGCAGCATCGGCATGCTTAGCACGTCGTTTGGTAGAAATCCACGTGCGCGTTCTGCAAAAAGCACCATTTGCATGCACATCTTGTGGTTTTGCAGAAAACTTCATCCGCGTCTACCAAAAGATGCATGTGCATGCTTAAAACGCGTTTTCGCACAAATGCGTGCGCGGGTGCTAAAAAGAGCAGCATCGGCATGCTTAGCACGTCGTTTGGTAGAAATCCACGTGCGCGTTCTGCAAAAAGCACCATTTGCATGCACATCTTGTGGTTTTGCAGAAAACTTCATCCGCGTCTACCAAAAGATGCATGTGCATGCTTAAAACGCGTTTTTCGCACAAATGCGTGCGCGAGTGCTAAAATGAGCAGCATCGGCATGCTTAGCACGTCGTTTGGTAGAAATCCACGAGCGCGTTCTGCAAAAAGCACCATTTGCATGCACATCTTGTGGTTTTGCAGAAAACTTCATCCGCGTCTACCAAAAGATGCATGTGCATGCTTAAAAACGCGTTTTCGCTACAAATGCGTGCGCGGGTGCTAAAAAGAGCAGCATCGGCATGCTTAGCACGTCGTTTGGTAGAAATCCACGTGCGCGTTCTGCCAAAAGCACCATTTGCATGCACATCTTCTGGTTTTGCAGAAAACTTCATCCGCGTCTACCAAAAGATGCATGTGCATGCTTAAAACGCGTTTTCGCACAAATGCGTGCGCGGGTGCTAAAAAAGAGCAGCATCGGCATGCTTAGCACGTCGTTTGGTAGAAATCCACGAGCGCGTTCTGCAAAAAGCACCATTTGCATGCACATCTTGTGGTTTTGCAGAAAACTTCATCCGCGTCTACCAAAAGATGCATGTGCATGCTTAAAACGCGTTTTCGCACAAATGCCGTGCGCGGGTGCTAAAAAGAGCAGACATCGGCATGCTTAGCACGTCGTTTGGTAGAAATCCACGTGCGCGTTTCTGCCAAAAGCACCATTTGCATGCACATGTTGTGGTTTTCCAGAAAACTTCATCCGCGTCTACCAAAAGATGCATGTGCATGCTTAAAACGCGTTTTCGCACAAATCCGTGCGCGGGTGCTAAAAAGATAAGCATCGGCATGCTTAGCACGTCGTTTGGTAGAAATCCACGAGCGCGTTCTGCAAAAAGCACCATTTGCATGCACATCTTGTGGTTTTGCAGAAAACTTCATCCGCGTCTACCAAAAGATGCATGTGCATGCTTAAAACGCGTTTTCGCACAAATGCGTGCGCGGCTGCTAAAAAGAGCAGCATCGGCATGCTTAGCACGTCGTTTGGTAGAAATCCACGTGCGCGTTTTGCAAAAAGCACCATTTGCATGCACATCTTGTGGTTTTGCAGAAAACTTCATCCGCGTCTACCAAAAGATGCAGTGCATGCTTAAAACGCGTTTTCGCACAAATGCGTGCGCGGGTGCTAAAAAGAGCAGCATCGGCATGCTTAGCACGTCGTTTGGTAGAAATCCACGTGCGCGTTCTGCAAAAAGCACCATTTGCATGCACATCTTGTGGTTTTGCAGAAAACTTCATCCGCGTCTACCCAAAGATGCATGTGCATGCTTAAAACGCGTTTTCGCACAAATGCGTGCGCGGGTGCTAAAATAGCAGCATCGACATGCTTAGCACGTCGTTTGGTAGAAATCCACGTGCGCGTTCTGCAAAAAGCACCATTTGCATGCACATCTTGTGGTTTTGCAGAAAACTTCATCCGCGTCTACCAAAAGATGCATGTGCATGCTTAAAACGCGTTTTCGCACAAATGCGTGCGGCGAGTGCTAAAAAGAGCAGCATCGGCATGCTTAGCACGTCGTTTGGTAGAAATCCACGAGCGCGTTCTGCAAAAAGCACCATTTGCATGCACATCTTGTGGTTTTGCAGAAAACTTCATCCGCGTCTACCAAAAGATGCATGTGCATGCTTAAAACGCGTTTTCGCACAAATGCGTGCGCGGGTGCTAAAAAGAGCAGCATCGGCATGCTTAGCACGTCGTTTGGTAGAAATCCACGTGCGCGTTCTGCCAAAAGCACCATTTGCATGCACATCTTGTGGTTTTGCAGAAAACTTCATCCGCGTCTACCAAAAGATGCATGTGCATGCTTTAAACGCGTTTTCGCACAAATCCGTGCGCGGGTGCTAAAAAGAGCAGCATCGGCATGCTTAGCACGTCGTTTGGTAGAAATCCACGTGCGCGTTCTGCAAAAAGCACCATTTGCATGCACATCTTGTGGTTTTGCAGAAAACTTCATCCGCGTCTACCAAAAGATGCATGTGCATGCTTTAAAACGCGTTTTCGCACAAATGCGTGCGCGGGTGCTAAAAAGAGCAGCATCGGCATGCTTAGCACGTTCGCTTGGTAGAAATCCACGTGCGCGTTTTGCAAAAAAGCACCATTTGCATGCACATCTTGTGGTTTTGCAGAAAACTTCATCCGCGTCTACCAAAAGATGCATGTACATGCTTAAAACGCGTTTTCGCACAAATGCGTGCGCGGGTGCTAAAAAGAGCAGCATCGGCATGCTTAGCACGTCGTTTGGTAGAAATCCACGTGCGCGTTCTGCAAAAAGCACCATTTGCATGCACATCTTGTGGTTTTGCAGAAAACTTCATCCGCGTCTACCAAAAGATGCATGTGCATGCTTAAAACGCGTTTTCGCACAAATGCGTGCGCGGGTGCTAAAAAGAGCAGCATCGGCATGCTTAGCACGTCGTTTGGTAGAAATCCACGTGCGCGTTTTGCAAAAAGCACCATTTGCATGCACATCTTGTGGTTTTGCAGAAAACTTCATCCGCGTCTACCAAAAGATGCATGTGCATGCTTAAAACGCGTTTTCGCACAAATGCGTGCGCGGGTGCTAAAAAGAGCAGCATCGGCATGCTTAGCACGTCGTTTGGTAGAAATCCACGTGCGCGTTCTGCAAAAGCACCATTTGCATGCACATCTTGTGGTTTTGCAGAAAACTTCATCCGCGTCTACCAAAAGATGCATGTGCATGCTTAAAACGCGTTTTCGCACAAATGCGTGCGCGGGTGCTAAAAAGAGCAGCATCGGCATGCTTAGCACGTCGTTTGGTAGAAATCGACGTGCGCGTTCTGCAAAAAGCACCATTTGCATGCACATCTTGTGGTTTTGCAGAAAACTTCATCCGCGTCTACCAAAAGATGCATGTGCATGCTTAAAACGCGTTTTCGCACAAATGCGTGCGCGGGTGCTAAAAAGAGCAGCATCGGTATGCTTAGCACGTCGTTTGGTAGAAATCTACGTGCGCGTTCTGCAAAAAGCACCATTTGCATGCACATCTTGTGGTTTTGCAGAAAACTTCATCCGCGTCTACCAAAAGATGCATGTGCATGCTTAAAACGCGTTTTCGCACAAATCCGTGCGCGGGTGCTAAAAAGAGCAGCATCGGCATGCTTAGCACGTCGTTTGGTAGAAATCCACGTGCGCGTTCTGCAAAAAGCACCATTTGCATGCACATCTTGTGGTTTTGCAGAAAACTTCATCCGCGTCTACCAAAAGATGCATGTGCATGCTTAAAACGCGTTTTCGCACAAATGCGTGCGCGGGTGCTAAAAAGAGCAGCATCGGCATGCTTAGCACGTCGTTTGGTAGAAATCGACGTGCGCGTTCTGCAAAAAGCACCATTTGCATGCACATCTTGTGGTTTTGCAGAAAACTTCATCCGCGTCTACCAAAAGATGCATGTGCATGCTTAAAACGCGTTTTCGCACAAATGCGTGCGCGGGTGCTAAAAGCGTTCTGCAAAAAGCACCATTTGCATGCACATCTTGTGGTTTTGCAGAAAACTTCATCCGCGTCTACCAAAAGATGCATGTGCATGCTTAAAACGCGTTTTCGCACAAATCCGTGCGCGGGTGCTAAAAAGAGCAGCATCGGCATGCTTAGCACGTCGTTTGGTAGAAATCCACGTGCGCGTTCTGCAAAAAGCACCATTTGCATGCACATCTTGTGGTTTTGCAGAAAACTTCATCCGCGTCTACCAAAAGATGCATGTGCATGCTTAAAACGCGTTTTCGCACAAATGCGTGCGCGGGTGCTAAAAAGAGCAGCATCGGCATGCTTAGCACGTCGTTTGGTAGAAATCCACGTGCGCGTTTTGCAAAAAGCACCATTTGCATGCACATCTTGTGGTTTTGCAGAAAACTTCATCCGCGTCTACCAAAAGATGCATGTGCATGCTTAAAACGCGTTTTCGCACAAATGCGTGCGCGGGTGCTAAAAAGAGCAGCATCGGCATGCTTAGCACGTCGTTTGGTAGAAATCCACGTGCGCGTTCTGCAAAAGCACCATTTGCATGCACATCTTGTGGTTTTGCAGAAAACTTCATCCGCGTCTACCAAAAGATGCATGTGCATGCTTAAAACGCGTTTTCGCACAAATGCGTGCGCGGGTGCTAAAAAGAGCAGCATCGGCATGCTTAGCACGTCGTTTGGTAGAAATCGACGTGCGCGTTCTGCAAAAAGCACCATTTGCATGCACATCTTGTGGTTTTGCAGAAAACTTCATCCGCGTCTACCAAAAGATGCATGTGCATGCTTAAAACGCGTTTTCGCACAAATGCGTGCGCGGGTGCTAAAAAGAGCAGCATCGGTATGCTTAGCACGTCGTTTGGTAGAAATCTACGTGCGCGTTCTGCAAAAAGCACCATTTGCATGCACATCTTGTGGTTTTGCAGAAAACTTCATCCGCGTCTACCAAAAGATGCATGTGCATGCTTAAAACGCGTTTTCGCACAAATCCGTGCGCGGGTGCTAAAAAGAGCAGCATCGGCATGCTTAGCACGTCGTTTGGTAGAAATCCACGTGCGCGTTCTGCAAAAAGCACCATTTGCATGCACATCTTGTGGTTTTGCAGAAAACTTCATCCGCGTCTACCAAAAGATGCATGTGCATGCTTAAAACGCGTTTTCGCACAATTGCGTGCGCGGGTGCTAAAAAGAGCAGCATCGGCATGCTTAGCACGTCGTTTGGTAGAAATCCACGTGCGCGTTCTGCCAAAAGCACCATTTGCATGCACATCTTGTGGTTTTGCAGAAAACTTCATCCGCGTCTACCAAAAGATGCATGTGCATGCTTAAAACGCGTTTTCGCACAAATGCGTGCGCGGGTGCTAAAAAGAGCAGCATCGGCATGCTTAGCACGTCGTTTGGTAGAAATCCACGTGCGCGTTCTGCCAAAAGCACCATTTGCATGCACATCTTGTGGTTTTGCAGAAAACTTCATCCGCGTCTACCAAAAGATGCATGTGCATGCTTAAAACGCGTTTTCGCACAAATCCGTGCGCGGGTGCTAAAAAGAGCAGCATCGGCATGCTTAGCACGTCGTTTGGTAGAAATCCACGTGCGCGTTCTGCAAAAAGCACCATTTGCATGCACATCTTGTGGTTTTGCAGAAAACTTCATCCGCGTCTACCAAAAGATGCATGTGCATGCTTAAAACGCGTTTTCGCACAAATGCGTGCGCGGGTGCTAAAAAGAGCAGCATCGGCATGCTTAGCACGTCGTTTGGTAGAAATCCACGTGCGCGTTCTGCAAAAAGCACCATTTGCATGCACATCTTGTGGTTTTGCAGAAAACTTCATCCGCGTCTACCAAAAGATGCATGTGCATGCTTAAAACGCGTTTTCGCACAAATGCGTGCGCGGGTGCTAAAAAGAGCAGCATCGGCATGCTTAGCACGTCGTTTGGTAGAAATCCACGTGCGCGTTCTGCAAAAAGCACCATTTGCATGCACATCTTGTGGTTTTGCAGAAAACTTCATCCGCGTCTACCAAAAGATGCATGTGCATGCTTAAAACGCGTTTTCGCACAAATGCGTGCGCGGGTGCTAAAAAGAGCAGCATCGGCATGCTTAGCACGTCGTTTGGTAGAAATCACGTGCGCGTTCTGCAAAAAGCACCATTTGCATGCACATCTTGTGGTTTTGCAGAAAACTTCATCCGCGTCTACCAAAAGATGCACGTGCATGCTTAAAACGCGTTTTCGCACAAATGCGTGCGCGGGTGCTAAAAAGAGCAGCATCGGCATGCTTAGCACGTCGTTTGGTAGAAATCCACGTGCGCGTTCTGCCAAAAGCACCATTTGCATGCACATCTTGTGGTTTTGCAGAAAACTTCATCCGCGTCTACCAAAAGATGCATGTGCATGCTTAAAACGCGTTTTCGCACAAATCCGTGCGCGGGTGCTAAAAAGAGCAGCATCGGCATGCTTAGCACGTCGTTTGGTAGAAATCCACGTGCGCGTTCTGCAAAAAGCACCATTTGCATGCACATCTTGTGGTTTTGCAGAAAACTTCATCCGCGTCTACCAAAAGATGCATGTGCATGCTTAAAACGCGTTTTCGCACAAATGCGTGCGCGGGTGCTAAAAAGAGCAGCATCGGCATGCTTAGCACGTCGTTTGGTAGAAATCCACGTGCGCGTTCTGCAAAAAGCACCATTTGCATGCACATCTTGTGGTTTTGCAGAAAACTTCATCCGCGTCTACCAAAAGATGCATGTGCATGCTTAAAACGCGTTTTCGCACAAATGCGTGCGCGGGTGCTAAAAAGAGCAGCATCGGCATGCTTAGCACGTCGTTTGGTAGAAATCCACGTGCGCGTTCTGCAAAAAGCACCATTTGCATGCACATCTTGTGGTTTTGCAGAAAACTTCATCCGCGTCTACCAAAAGATGCATGTGCATGCTTAAAACGCGTTTTCGCACAAATGCGTGCGCGGGTGCTAAAAAGAGCAGCATCGGCATGCTTAGCACGTCGTTTGGTAGAAATCCACGTGCGCGTTCTGCAAAAAGCACCATTTGCATGCACATCTTGTAGTTTTGCAGAAAACTTCATCCGCGTCTACCAAAAGATGCACGTGCATGCTTAAAACGCGTTTTCGCACAAATGCGTGCGCGGGTGCTAAAAAGAGCAGCATCGGCATGCTTAGCACGTCGTTTGGTCGAAATCCACGTGCGCGTTCTGCCAAAAGCACCATTTGCATGCACATCTTGTGGTTTTGCAGAAAACTTCATCCGCGTCTACCAAAAGATGCATGTGCATGCTTAAAACGCGTTTTGCGCACAAATCCGTGCGCGGGTGCTAAAAAGAGCAGCATCGGCATGCTTAGCACGTCGTTTGGTAGAAATCCACGTGCGCGTTCTGCAAAAAGCACCATTTGCATGCACATCTTGTGGTTTTGCAGAAAACTTCATCCGCGTCTACCAAAAGATGCATGTGCATGCTTAAAACGCGTTTTCGCACAAATGCGTGCGCGGGTGCTAAAAATAGCAGCATCGGCATGCTTAGCACGTCGTTTTGTAGAAATCCACGTGCGCGTTCTGCAAAAAGCACCATTTGCATGCACATCTTGTGGTTTTGCAGAAAACTTCATCCGCGTCTACCAAAAGATGCATGTGCATGCTTAAAACGCGTTTTCGCACAAATGCGTGCGCGGGTGCTAAAAAGAGCAGCATCGGCATGCTTAGCACGTCGTTTGGTAGAAATCCACGTGCGCGTTCTGCCAAAAGCACCATTTGCATGCACATCTTGTGGTTTTGCAGAAAACTTCATCCGCGTCTACCAAAAGATGCATGTGCATGCTTAAAACGCGTTTTCGCACAAATCCGTGCGCGGGTGCTAAAAAGAGCAGCATCGGCATGCTTAGCACGTCGTTTGGTAGAAATCCACGTGCGCGTTCTGCAAAAAGCACCATTTGCATGCACATCTTGTGGTTTTGCAGAAAACTTCATCCGCGTCTACCAAAAGATGCATGTGCATGCTTAAAACGCGTTTTCGCACAAATGCGTGCGCGGGTGCTAAAAAGAGCAGCATCGGCATGCTTAGCACGTCGTTTGGTAGAAATCCACGTGCGCGTTCTGCAAAAAGCACCATTTGCATGCACATCTTGTGGTTTTGCAGAAAACTTCATCCGCGTCTACCAAAAGATGCATGTGCATGCTTAAAACGCGTTTTCGCACAAATGCGTGCGCGGGTGCTAAAAAGAGCAGCATCGGCATGCTTAGCACGTCGTTTGGTAGAAATCCACGTGCGCGTTCTGCAAAAAGCACCATTTGCATGCACATCTTGTGGTTTTGCAGAAAACTTCATCCGCGTCTACCAAAAGATGCATGTGCATGCTTAAAACGCGTTTTCGCACAAATGCGTGCGCGGGTGCTAAAAAGAGCAGCATCGGCATGCTTAGCACGTCGTTTGGTAGAAATCACGTGCGCGTTCTGCAAAAAGCACCATTTGCATGCACATCTTGTGGTTTTGCAGAAAACTTCATCCGCGTCTACCAAAAGATGCACGTGCATGCTTAAAACGCGTTTTCGCACAAATGCGTGCGCGGGTGCTAAAAAGAGCAGCATCGGCATGCTTAGCACGTCGTTTGGTAGAAATCCACGTGCGCGTTCTGCCAAAAGCACCATTTGCATGCACATCTTGTGGTTTTGCAGAAAACTTCATCCGCGTCTACCAAAAGATGCATGTGCATGCTTAAAACGCGTTTTCGCACAAATCCGTGCGCGGGTGCTAAAAAGAGCAGCATCGGCATGCTTAGCACGTCGTTTGGTAGAAATCCACGTGCGCGTTCTGCAAAAAGCACCATTTGCATGCACATCTTGTGGTTTTGCAGAAAACTTCATCCGCGTCTACCAAAAGATGCATGTGCATGCTTAAAACGCGTTTTCGCACAAATGCGTGCGCGGGTGCTAAAAAGAGCAGCATCGGCATGCTTAGCACGTCGTTTGGTAGAAATCCACGTGCGCGTTCTGCAAAAAGCACCATTTGCATGCACATCTTGTGGTTTTGCAGAAAACTTCATCCGCGTCTACCAAAAGATGCATGTGCATGCTTAAAACGCGTTTTCGCACAAATGCGTGCGCGGGTGCTAAAAAGAGCAGCATCGGCATGCTTAGCACGTCGTTTGGTAGAAATCCACGTGCGCGTTCTGCAAAAAGCACCATTTGCATGCACATCTTGTGGTTTTGCAGAAAACTTCATCCGCGTCTACCAAAAGATGCATGTGCATGCTTAAAACGCGTTTTCGCACAAATGCGTGCGCGGGTGCTAAAAAGAGCAGCATCGGCATGCTTAGCACGTCGTTTGGTAGAAATCCACGTGCGCGTTCTGCAAAAAGCACCATTTGCATGCACATCTTGTAGTTTTGCAGAAAACTTCATCCGCGTCTACCAAAAGATGCACGTGCATGCTTAAAACGCGTTTTCGCACAAATGCGTGCGCGGGTGCTAAAAAGAGCAGCATCGGCATGCTTAGCACGTCGTTTGGTCGAAATCCACGTGCGCGTTCTGCCAAAAGCACCATTTGCATGCACATCTTGTGGTTTTGCAGAAAACTTCATCCGCGTCTACCAAAAGATGCATGTGCATGCTTAAAACGCGTTTTGCGCACAAATCCGTGCGCGGGTGCTAAAAAGAGCAGCATCGGCATGCTTAGCACGTCGTTTGGTAGAAATCCACGTGCGCGTTCTGCAAAAAGCACCATTTGCATGCACATCTTGTGGTTTTGCAGAAAACTTCATCCGCGTCTACCAAAAGATGCATGTGCATGCTTAAAACGCGTTTTCGCACAAATGCGTGCGCGGGTGCTAAAAATAGCAGCATCGGCATGCTTAGCACGTCGTTTTGTAGAAATCCACGTGCGCGTTCTGCAAAAAGCACCATTTGCATGCACATCTTGTGGTTTTGCAGAAAACTTCATCCGCGTCTACCAAAAGATGCATGTGCATGCTTAAAACGCGTTTTCGCACAAATGCGTGCGCGGGTGCTAAAAAGAGCAGCATCGGCATGCTTAGCACGTCGTTTGGTAGAAATCCACGTGCGCGTTCTGCCAAAAGCACCATTTGCATGCACATCTTGTGGTTTTGCAGAAAACTTCATCCGCGTCTACCAAAAGATGCATGTGCATGCTTAAAACGCGTTTTCGCACAAATCCGTGCGCGGGTGCTAAAAAGAGCAGCATCGGCATGCTTAGCACGTCGTTTGGTAGAAATCCACGTGCGCGTTCTGCAAAAAGCACCATTTGCATGCACATCTTGTGGTTTTGCAGAAAACTTCATCCGCGTCTACCAAAAGATGCATGTGCATGCTTAAAACGCGTTTTCGCACAAATGCGTGCGCGGGTGCTAAAAAGAGCAGCATCGGCATGCTTAGCACGTCGTTTGGTAGAAATCCACGTGCGCGTTCTGCAAAAAGCACCATTTGCATGCACATCTTGTGGTTTTGCAGAAAACTTCATCCGCGTCTACCAAAAGATGCATGTGCATGCTTAAAACGCGTTTTCGCACAAATGCGTGCGCGAGTGCTAAAAAGAGCAGCATCGGCATGCTTAGCACGTCGTTTGGTAGAAATCCACGAGCGCGTTCTGCAAAAAGCACCATTTGCATGCACATCTTGTGGTTTTGCAGAAAACTTCATCCGCGTCTACCAAAAGATGCATGTGCATGCTTAAAACGCGTTTTCGCACAAATGCGTGCGCGGGTGCTAAAAAGAGCAGCATCGGCATGCTTAGCACGTCGTTTGGTAGAAATCCACGTGCGCGTTCTGCCAAAAGCACCATTTGCATGCACATCTTGTGGTTTTGCAGAAAACTTCATCCGCGTCTACCAAAAGATGCATGTGCATGCTTAAAACGCGTTTTCGCACAAATGCGTGCGCGGGTGCTAAAAAGAGCAGCATCGGCATGCTTAGCACGTCGTTTGGTAGAAATCCACGAGCGCGTTCTGCAAAAAGCACCATTTGCATGCACATCTTGTGGTTTTGCAGAAAACTTCATCCGCGTCTACCAAAAGATGCATGTGCATGCTTAAAACGCGTTTTCGCACAAATGCGTGCGCGGGTGCTAAAAAGAGCAGCATCGGCATGCTTAGCACGTCGTTTGGTAGAAATCCACGTGCGCGTTCTGCCAAAAGCACCATTTGCATGCACATGTTGTGGTTTTCCAGAAAACTTCATCCGCGTCTACCAAAAGATGCATGTGCATGCTTAAAACGCGTTTTCGCACAAATCCGTGCGCGGGTGCTAAAAAGATAAGCATCGGCATGCTTAGCACGTCGTTTGGTAGAAATCCACGAGCGCGTTCTGCAAAAAGCACCATTTGCATGCACATCTTGTGGTTTTGCAGAAAACTTCATCCGCGTCTACCAAAAGATGCATGTGCATGCTTAAAACGCGTTTTCGCACAAATGCGTGCGCGGGTGCTAAAAAGAGCAGCATCGGCATGCTTAGCACGTCGTTTGGTAGAAATCCACGTGCGCGTTCTGCAAAAAGCACCATTTGCATGCACATCTTGTGGTTTTGCAGAAAACTTCATCCGCGTCTACCAAAAGATGCATGTGCATGCTTAAAACGCGTTTTCGCACAAATGCGTGCGCGGGTGCTAAAAATAGCAGCATCGACATGCTTAGCACGTCGTTTGGTAGAAATCCACGTGCGCGTTCTGCAAAAAGCACCATTTGCATGCACATCTTGTGGTTTTGCAGAAAACTTCATCCGCGTCTACCAAAAGATTCATGTACATGCTTAAAACGCGTTTTCGCACAAATGCGTGCGCGGGTGCTAAAAAGAGCAGCATCGGCATGCTTAGCACGTCGTTTGGTAGAAATCCACGTGCGCGTTCTGCAAAAAGCACCATTTGCATGCACATCTTGTGGTTTTGCAGAAAACTTCATCCGCGTCTACCAAAAGATGCATGTGCATGCTTAAAACGCGTTTTCGCACAAATGCGTGCGCGGGTGCTAAAAAGAGCAGCATCGGCATGCTTAGCACGTCGTTTGGTAGAAATCCACGTGCGCGTTTTGCAAAAAGCACCATTTGCATGCACATCTTGTGGTTTTGCAGAAAACTTCATCCGCGTCTACCAAAAGATGCATGTGCATGCTTAAAACGCGTTTTCGCACAAATGCGTGCGCGGGTGCTAAAAAGAGCAGCATCGGCATGCTTAGCACGTCGTTTGGTAGAAATCCACGTGCGCGTTCTGCAAAAGCACCATTTGCATGCACATCTTGTGGTTTTGCAGAAAACTTCATCCGCGTCTACCAAAAGATGCATGTGCATGCTTAAAACGCGTTTTCGCACAAATGCGTGCGCGGGTGCTAAAAAGAGCAGCATCGGCATGCTTAGCACGTCGTTTGGTAGAAATCGACGTGCGCGTTCTGCAAAAAGCACCATTTGCATGCACATCTTGTGGTTTTGCAGAAAACTTCATCCGCGTCTACCAAAAGATGCATGTGCATGCTTAAAACGCGTTTTCGCACAAATGCGTGCGCGGGTGCTAAAAAGAGCAGCATCGGTATGCTTAGCACGTCGTTTGGTAGAAATCTACGTGCGCGTTCTGCAAAAAGCACCATTTGCATGCACATCTTGTGGTTTTGCAGAAAACTTCATCCGCGTCTACCAAAAGATGCATGTGCATGCTTAAAACGCGTTTTCGCACAAATCCGTGCGCGGGTGCTAAAAAGAGCAGCATCGGCATGCTTAGCACGTCGTTTGGTAGAAATCCACGTGCGCGTTCTGCAAAAAGCACCATTTGCATGCACATCTTGTGGTTTTGCAGAAAACTTCATCCGCGTCTACCAAAAGATGCATGTGCATGCTTAAAACGCGTTTTCGCACAATTGCGTGCGCGGGTGCTAAAAAGAGCAGCATCGGCATGCTTAGCACGTCGTATGGTAGAAATCCACGTGCGCGTTCTGCCAAAAGCACCATTTGCATGCACATCTTGTGGTTTTGCAGAAAACTTCATCCGCGTCTACCAAAAGATGCATGTGCATGCTTAAAACGCGTTTTCGCACAAATGCGTGCGCGGGTGCTAAAAAGAGCAGCATCGGCATGCTTAGCACGTCGTTTGGTAGAAATCCACGTGCGCGTTCTGCCAAAAGCACCATTTGCATGCACATCTTGTGGTTTTGCAGAAAACTTCATCCGCGTCTACCAAAAGATGCATGTGCATGCTTAAAACGCGTTTTCGCACAAATCCGTGCGCGGGTGCTAAAAAGAGCAGCATCGGCATGCTTAGCACGTCGTTTGGTAGAAATCCACGTGCGCGTTCTGCAAAAAGCACCATTTGCATGCACATCTTGTGGTTTTGCAGAAAACTTCATCCGCGTCTACCAAAAGATGCATGTGCATGCTTAAAACGCGTTTTCGCACAAATGCGTGCGCGGGTGCTAAAAAGAGCAGCATCGGCATGCTTAGCACGTCGTTTGGTAGAAATCCACGTGCGCGTTCTGCAAAAAGCACCATTTGCATGCACATCTTGTGGTTTTGCAGAAAACTTCATCCGCGTCTACCAAAAGATGCATGTGCATGCTTAAAACGCGTTTTCGCACAAATGCGTGCGCGGGTGCTAAAAAGAGCAGCATCGGCATGCTTAGCACGTCGTTTGGTAGAAATCCACGTGCGCGTTCTGCAAAAAGCACCATTTGCATGCACATCTTGTGGTTTTGCAGAAAACTTCATCCGCGTCTACCAAAAGATGCATGTGCATGCTTAAAACGCGTTTTCGCACAAATGCGTGCGCGGGTGTTAAAAAGAGCAGCATCGGCATGCTTAGCACGTCGTTTGGTAGAAATCACGTGCGCGTTCTGCAAAAAGCACCATTTGCATGCACATCTTGTGGTTTTGCAGAAAACTTCATCCGCGTCTACCAAAAGATGCACGTGCATGCTTAAAACGCGTTTTCGCACAAATGCGTGCGCGGGTGCTAAAAAGAGCAGCATCGGCATGCTTAGCACGTCGTTTGGTAGAAATCCACGTGCGCGTTCTGCCAAAAGCACCATTTGCATGCACATCTTGTGGTTTTGCAGAAAACTTCATCCGCGTCTACCAAAAGATGCATGTGCATGCTTAAAACGCGTTTTCGCACAAATGCGTGCGCGGGTGCTAAAAAGAGCAGCATCGGCATGCTTAGCACGTCGTTTGGTAGAAATCCACGTGCGCGTTCTGCAAAAAGCACCATTTGCATGCACATCTTGTGGTTTTGCAGAAAACTTCATCCGCGTCTACCAAAAGATGCATGTGCATGCTTAAAACGCGTTTTCGCACAAATGCGTGCGCGGGTGCTAAAAAGAGCAGCATCGGAATGCTTAGCACGTCGTTTGGTAGAAATCCACGTGCGCGTTCTGCAAAAAGCACCATTTGCATGCACATCTTGTGGTTTTGCAGAAAACTTCATCCGCGTCTACCAAAAGATGCATGTGCATGCTTAAAACGCGTTTTCGCACAAATGCGTGCGCGGGTGCTAAAAAGAGCAGCATCGGCATGCTTAGCACGTCGTTTGGTAGAAATCCACGTGCGCGTTCTGCAAAAAGCACCATTTGCATGCACATCTTGTAGTTTTGCAGAAAACTTCATCCGCGTCTACCAAAAGATGCACGTGCATGCTTAAAACGCGTTTTCGCACAAATGCGTGCGCGGGTGCTAAAAAGAGCAGCATCGGCATGCTTAGCACGTCGTTTGGTAGAAATCCACGTGCGCGTTCTGCCAAAAGCACCATTTGCATGCACATCTTGTGGTTTTGCAGAAAACTTCATCCGCGTCTACCAAAAGATGCATGTGCATGCTTAAAACGCGTTTTGCGCACAAATCCGTGCGCGGGTGCTAAAAAGAGCAGCATCGGCATGCTTAGCACGTCGTTTGGTAGAAATCCACGTGCGCGTTCTGCCAAAAGCACCATTTGCATGCACATCTTGTGGTTTTGCAGAAAACTTCATCCGCGTCTACCAAAAGATGCATGTGCATGCTTAAAACGCGTTTTCGCACAAATCCGTGCGCGGGTGCTAAAAAGAGCAGCATCGGCATGCTTAGCACGTCGTTTGGTAGAAATCCACGTGCGCGTTCTGCAAAAAGCACCATTTGCATGCACATCTTGTGGTTTTGCAGAAAACTTCATCCGCGTCTACCAAAAGATGCATGTGCATGCTTAAAACGCGTTTTCGCACAAATGCGTGCGCGGGTGCTAAAAAGAGCAGCATCGGCATGCTTAGCACGTCGTTTGGTAGAAATCCACGTGCGCGTTCTGCAAAAAGCACCATTTGCATGCACATCTTGTGGTTTTGCAGAAAACTTCATCCGCGTCTACCAAAAGATGCATGTGCATGCTTAAAACGCGTTTTCGCACAAATGCGTGCGCGGGTGCTAAAAAGAGCAGCATCGGCATGCTTAGCACGTCGTTTGGTAGAAATCCACGTGCGCGTTCTGCAAAAAGCACCATTTGCATGCACATCTTGTGGTTTTGCAGAAAACTTCATCCGCGTCTACCAAAAGATGCATGTGCATGCTTAAAACGCGTTTTCGCACAAATGCGTGCGCGGGTGCTAAAAAGAGCAGCATCGGCATGCTTAGCACGTCGTTTGGTAGAAATCCACGTGCGCGTTCTGCAAAAAGCACCATTTGCATGCACATCTTGTGGTTTTGCAGAAAACTTCATCCGCGTCTACCAAAAGATGCATGTGCATGCTTAAAACGCGTTTTCGCACAAATGCGTGCGCGGGTGCTAAAAAGAGCAGCATCGGCATGCTTAGCACGTCGTTTGGTAGAAATCCACGTGCGCGTTCTGCAAAAAGCACCATTTGCATGCACATCTTGTGGTTTTGCAGAAAACTTCATCCGCGTCTACCAAAAGATGCATGTGCATGCTTAAAACGCGTTTTCGCACAAATGCGTGCGCGGGTGCTAAAAAGAGCAGCATCGGCATGCTTAGCACGTCGTTTGGTAGAAATCCACGTGCGCGTTCTGCAAAAAGCACCATTTGCATGCACATCTTGTGGTTTTGCAGAAAACTTCATCCGCGTCTACCAAAAGATGCATGTGCATGCTTAAAACGCGTTTTCGCACAAATGCGTGCGCGGGTGTTAAAAAGAGCAGCATCGGCATGCTTAGCACGTCGTTTGGTAGAAATCACGTGCGCGTTCTGCAAAAAGCACCATTTGCATGCACATCTTGTGGTTTTGCAGAAAACTTCATCCGCGTCTACCAAAAGATGCACGTGCATGCTTAAAACGCGTTTTCGCACAAATGCGTGCGCGGGTGCTAAAAAGAGCAGCATCGGCATGCTTAGCACGTCGTTTGGTAGAAATCCACGTGCGCGTTCTGCCAAAAGCACCATTTGCATGCACATCTTGTGGTTTTGCAGAAAACTTCATCCGCGTCTACCAAAAGATGCATGTGCATGCTTAAAACGCGTTTTCGCACAAATGCGTGCGCGGGTGCTAAAAAGAGCAGCATCGGCATGCTTAGCACGTCGTTTGGTAGAAATCCACGTGCGCGTTCTGCAAAAAGCACCATTTGCATGCACATCTTGTGGTTTTGCAGAAAACTTCATCCGCGTCTACCAAAAGATGCATGTGCATGCTTAAAACGCGTTTTCGCACAAATGCGTGCGCGGGTGCTAAAAAGAGCAGCATCGGAATGCTTAGCACGTCGTTTGGTAGAAATCCACGTGCGCGTTCTGCAAAAAGCACCATTTGCATGCACATCTTGTGGTTTTGCAGAAAACTTCATCCGCGTCTACCAAAAGATGCATGTGCATGCTTAAAACGCGTTTTCGCACAAATGCGTGCGCGGGTGCTAAAAAGAGCAGCATCGGCATGCTTAGCACGTCGTTTGGTAGAAATCCACGTGCGCGTTCTGCAAAAAGCACCATTTGCATGCACATCTTGTAGTTTTGCAGAAAACTTCATCCGCGTCTACCAAAAGATGCACGTGCATGCTTAAAACGCGTTTTCGCACAAATGCGTGCGCGGGTGCTAAAAAGAGCAGCATCGGCATGCTTAGCACGTCGTTTGGTAGAAATCCACGTGCGCGTTCTGCCAAAAGCACCATTTGCATGCACATCTTGTGGTTTTGCAGAAAACTTCATCCGCGTCTACCAAAAGATGCATGTGCATGCTTAAAACGCGTTTTGCGCACAAATCCGTGCGCGGGTGCTAAAAAGAGCAGCATCGGCATGCTTAGCACGTCGTTTGGTAGAAATCCACGTGCGCGTTCTGCCAAAAGCACCATTTGCATGCACATCTTGTGGTTTTGCAGAAAACTTCATCCGCGTCTACCAAAAGATGCATGTGCATGCTTAAAACGCGTTTTCGCACAAATCCGTGCGCGGGTGCTAAAAAGAGCAGCATCGGCATGCTTAGCACGTCGTTTGGTAGAAATCCACGTGCGCGTTCTGCAAAAAGCACCATTTGCATGCACATCTTGTGGTTTTGCAGAAAACTTCATCCGCGTCTACCAAAAGATGCATGTGCATGCTTAAAACGCGTTTTCGCACAAATGCGTGCGCGGGTGCTAAAAAGAGCAGCATCGGCATGCTTAGCACGTCGTTTGGTAGAAATCCACGTGCGCGTTCTGCAAAAAGCACCATTTGCATGCACATCTTGTGGTTTTGCAGAAAACTTCATCCGCGTCTACCAAAAGATGCATGTGCATGCTTAAAACGCGTTTTCGCACAAATGCGTGCGCGGGTGCTAAAAAGAGCAGCATCGGCATGCTTAGCACGTCGTTTGGTAGAAATCCACGTGCGCGTTCTGCAAAAAGCACCATTTGCATGCACATCTTGTGGTTTTGCAGAAAACTTCATCCGCGTCTACCAAAAGATGCATGTGCATGCTTAAAACGCGTTTTCGCACAAATGCGTGCGCGGGTGCTAAAAAGAGCAGCATCGGCATGCTTAGCACGTCGTTTGGTAGAAATCCACGTGCGCGTTCTGCAAAAAGCACCATTTGCATGCACATCTTGTAGTTTTGCAGAAAACTTCATCCGCGTCTACCAAAAGATGCACGTGCATGCTTAAAACGCGTTTTCGCACAAATGCGTGCGCGGGTGCTAAAAAGAGCAGCATCGGCATGCTTAGCACGTCGTTTGGTCGAAATCCACGTGCGCGTTCTGCCAAAAGCACCATTTGCATGCACATCTTGTGGTTTTGCAGAAAACTTCATCCGCGTCTACCAAAAGATGCATGTGCATGCTTAAAACGCGTTTTGCGCACAAATCCGTGCGCGGGTGCTAAAAAGAGCAGCATCGGCATGCTTAGCACGTCGTTTGGTAGAAATCCACGTGCGCGTTCTGCAAAAAGCACCATTTGCATGCACATCTTGTGGTTTTGCAGAAAACTTCATCCGCGTCTACCAAAAGATGCATGTGCATGCTTAAAACGCGTTTTCGCACAAATGCGTGCGCGGGTGCTAAAAATAGCAGCATCGGCATGCTTAGCACGTCGTTTTGTAGAAATCCACGTGCGCGTTCTGCAAAAAGCACCATTTGCATGCACATCTTGTGGTTTTGCAGAAAACTTCATCCGCGTCTACCAAAAGATGCATGTGCATGCTTAAAACGCGTTTTCGCACAAATGCGTGCGCGGGTGCTAAAAAGAGCAGCATCGGCATGCTTAGCACGTCGTTTGGTAGAAATCCACGTGCGCGTTCTGCCAAAAGCACCATTTGCATGCACATCTTGTGGTTTTGCAGAAAACTTCATCCGCGTCTACCAAAAGATGCATGTGCATGCTTAAAACGCGTTTTCGCACAAATCCGTGCGCGGGTGCTAAAAAGAGCAGCATCGGCATGCTTAGCACGTCGTTTGGTAGAAATCCACGTGCGCGTTCTGCAAAAAGCACCATTTGCATGCACATCTTGTGGTTTTGCAGAAAACTTCATCCGCGTCTACCAAAAGATGCATGTGCATGCTTAAAACGCGTTTTCGCACAAATGCGTGCGCGGGTGCTAAAAAGAGCAGCATCGGCATGCTTAGCACGTCGTTTGGTAGAAATCCACGTGCGCGTTCTGCAAAAAGCACCATTTGCATGCACATCTTGTAGTTTTGCAGAAAACTTCATCCGCGTCTACCAAAAGATGCACGTGCATGCTTAAAACGCGTTTTCGCACAAATGCGTGCGCGGGTGCTAAAAAGAGCAGCATCGGCATGCTTAGCACGTCGTTTGGTAGAAATCCACGTGCGCGTTCTGCCAAAAGCACCATTTGCATGCACATCTTGTGGTTTTGCAGAAAACTTCATCCGCGTCTACCAAAAGATGCATGTGCATGCTTAAAACGCGTTTTGCGCACAAATCCGTGCGCGGGTGCTAAAAAGAGCAGCATCGGCATGCTTAGCACGTCGTTTGGTAGAAATCCACGTGCGCGTTCTGCCAAAAGCACCATTTGCATGCACATCTTGTGGTTTTGCAGAAAACTTCATCCGCGTCTACCAAAAGATGCATGTGCATGCTTAAAACGCGTTTTCGCACAAATCCGTGCGCGGGTGCTAAAAAGAGCAGCATCGGCATGCTTAGCACGTCGTTTGGTAGAAATCCACGTGCGCGTTCTGCAAAAAGCACCATTTGCATGCACATCTTGTGGTTTTGCAGAAAACTTCATCCGCGTCTACCAAAAGATGCATGTGCATGCTTAAAACGCGTTTTCGCACAAATGCGTGCGCGGGTGCTAAAAAGAGCAGCATCGGCATGCTTAGCACGTCGTTTGGTAGAAATCCACGTGCGCGTTCTGCAAAAAGCACCATTTGCATGCACATCTTGTGGTTTTGCAGAAAACTTCATCCGCGTCTACCAAAAGATGCACGTGCATGCTTAAAACGCGTTTTCGCACAAATGCGTGCGCGGGTGCTAAAAAGAGCAGCATCGGCATGCTTAGCACGTCGTTTGGTAGAAATCCACGTGCGCGTTCTGCCAAAAGCACCATTTGCATGCACATCTTGTGGTTTTGCAGAAAACTTCATCCGCGTCTACCAAAAGATGCATGTGCATGCTTAAAACGCGTTTTCGCACAAATGCGTGCGCGGGTGCTAAAAAGAGCAGCATCGGCATGCTTAGCACGTCGTTTGGTAGAAATCCACGTGCGCGTTCTGCAAAAAGCACCATTTGCATGCACATCTTGTGGTTTTGCAGAAAACTTCATCCGCGTCTACCAAAAGATGCATGTGCATGCTTAAAACGCGTTTTCGCACAAATGCGTGCGCGGGTGCTAAAAAGAGCAGCATCGGAATGCTTAGCACGTCGTTTGGTAGAAATCCACGTGCGCGTTCTGCAAAAAGCACCATTTGCATGCACATCTTGTGGTTTTGCAGAAAACTTCATCCGCGTCTACCAAAAGATGCATGTGCATGCTTAAAACGCGTTTTCGCACAAATGCGTGCGCGGGTGCTAAAAAGAGCAGCATCGGCATGCTTAGCACGTCGTTTGGTAGAAATCCACGTGCGCGTTCTGCAAAAAGCACCATTTGCATGCACATCTTGTAGTTTTGCAGAAAACTTCATCCGCGTCTACCAAAAGATGCACGTGCATGCTTAAAACGCGTTTTCGCACAAATGCGTGCGCGGGTGCTAAAAAGAGCAGCATCGGCATGCTTAGCACGTCGTTTGGTAGAAATCCACGTGCGCGTTCTGCCAAAAGCACCATTTGCATGCACATCTTGTGGTTTTGCAGAAAACTTCATCCGCGTCTACCAAAAGATGCATGTGCATGCTTAAAACGCGTTTTGCGCACAAATCCGTGCGCGGGTGCTAAAAAGAGCAGCATCGGCATGCTTAGCACGTCGTTTGGTAGAAATCCACGTGCGCGTTCTGCCAAAAGCACCATTTGCATGCACATCTTGTGGTTTTGCAGAAAACTTCATCCGCGTCTACCAAAAGATGCATGTGCATGCTTAAAACGCGTTTTCGCACAAATCCGTGCGCGGGTGCTAAAAAGAGCAGCATCGGCATGCTTAGCACGTCGTTTGGTAGAAATCCACGTGCGCGTTCTGCAAAAAGCACCATTTGCATGCACATCTTGTGGTTTTGCAGAAAACTTCATCCGCGTCTACCAAAAGATGCATGTGCATGCTTAAAACGCGTTTTCGCACAAATGCGTGCGCGGGTGCTAAAAAGAGCAGCATCGGCATGCTTAGCACGTCGTTTGGTAGAAATCCACGTGCGCGTTCTGCAAAAAGCACCATTTGCATGCACATCTTGTGGTTTTGCAGAAAACTTCATCCGCGTCTACCAAAAGATGCATGTGCATGCTTAAAACGCGTTTTCGCACAAATGCGTGCGCGGGTGCTAAAAAGAGCAGCATCGGCATGCTTAGCACGTCGTTTGGTAGAAATCCACGTGCGCGTTCTGCAAAAAGCACCATTTGCATGCACATCTTGTGGTTTTGCAGAAAACTTCATCCGCGTCTACCAAAAGATGCATGTGCATGCTTAAAACGCGTTTTCGCACAAATGCGTGCGCGGGTGCTAAAAAGAGCAGCATCGGCATGCTTAGCACGTCGTTTGGTAGAAATCCACGTGCGCGTTCTGCAAAAAGCACCATTTGCATGCACATCTTGTAGTTTTGCAGAAAACTTCATCCGCGTCTACCAAAAGATGCACGTGCATGCTTAAAACGCGTTTTCGCACAAATGCGTGCGCGGGTGCTAAAAAGAGCAGCATCGGCATGCTTAGCACGTCGTTTGGTCGAAATCCACGTGCGCGTTCTGCCAAAAGCACCATTTGCATGCACATCTTGTGGTTTTGCAGAAAACTTCATCCGCGTCTACCAAAAGATGCATGTGCATGCTTAAAACGCGTTTTGCGCACAAATCCGTGCGCGGGTGCTAAAAAGAGCAGCATCGGCATGCTTAGCACGTCGTTTGGTAGAAATCCACGTGCGCGTTCTGCAAAAAGCACCATTTGCATGCACATCTTGTGGTTTTGCAGAAAACTTCATCCGCGTCTACCAAAAGATGCATGTGCATGCTTAAAACGCGTTTTCGCACAAATGCGTGCGCGGGTGCTAAAAATAGCAGCATCGGCATGCTTAGCACGTCGTTTTGTAGAAATCCACGTGCGCGTTCTGCAAAAAGCACCATTTGCATGCACATCTTGTGGTTTTGCAGAAAACTTCATCCGCGTCTACCAAAAGATGCATGTGCATGCTTAAAACGCGTTTTCGCACAAATGCGTGCGCGGGTGCTAAAAAGAGCAGCATCGGCATGCTTAGCACGTCGTTTGGTAGAAATCCACGTGCGCGTTCTGCCAAAAGCACCATTTGCATGCACATCTTGTGGTTTTGCAGAAAACTTCATCCGCGTCTACCAAAAGATGCATGTGCATGCTTAAAACGCGTTTTCGCACAAATCCGTGCGCGGGTGCTAAAAAGAGCAGCATCGGCATGCTTAGCACGTCGTTTGGTAGAAATCCACGTGCGCGTTCTGCAAAAAGCACCATTTGCATGCACATCTTGTGGTTTTGCAGAAAACTTCATCCGCGTCTACCAAAAGATGCATGTGCATGCTTAAAACGCGTTTTCGCACAAATGCGTGCGCGGGTGCTAAAAAGAGCAGCATCGGCATGCTTAGCACGTCGTTTGGTAGAAATCCACGTGCGCGTTCTGCAAAAAGCACCATTTGCATGCACATCTTGTAGTTTTGCAGAAAACTTCATCCGCGTCTACCAAAAGATGCACGTGCATGCTTAAAACGCGTTTTCGCACAAATGCGTGCGCGGGTGCTAAAAAGAGCAGCATCGGCATGCTTAGCACGTCGTTTGGTAGAAATCCACGTGCGCGTTCTGCCAAAAGCACCATTTGCATGCACATCTTGTGGTTTTGCAGAAAACTTCATCCGCGTCTACCAAAAGATGCATGTGCATGCTTAAAACGCGTTTTGCGCACAAATCCGTGCGCGGGTGCTAAAAAGAGCAGCATCGGCATGCTTAGCACGTCGTTTGGTAGAAATCCACGTGCGCGTTCTGCCAAAAGCACCATTTGCATGCACATCTTGTGGTTTTGCAGAAAACTTCATCCGCGTCTACCAAAAGATGCATGTGCATGCTTAAAACGCGTTTTCGCACAAATCCGTGCGCGGGTGCTAAAAAGAGCAGCATCGGCATGCTTAGCACGTCGTTTGGTAGAAATCCACGTGCGCGTTCTGCAAAAAGCACCATTTGCATGCACATCTTGTGGTTTTGCAGAAAACTTCATCCGCGTCTACCAAAAGATGCATGTGCATGCTTAAAACGCGTTTTCGCACAAATGCGTGCGCGGGTGCTAAAAAGAGCAGCATCGGCATGCTTAGCACGTCGTTTGGTAGAAATCCACGTGCGCGTTCTGCAAAAAGCACCATTTGCATGCACATCTTGTGGTTTTGCAGAAAACTTCATCCGCGTCTACCAAAAGATGCATGTGCATGCTTAAAACGCGTTTTCGCACAAATGCGTGCGCGGGTGCTAAAAAGAGCAGCATCGGCATGCTTAGCACGTCGTTTGGTAGAAATCCACGTGCGCGTTCTGCAAAAAGCACCATTTGCATGCACATCTTGTGGTTTTGCAGAAAACTTCATCCGCGTCTACCAAAAGATGCATGTGCATGCTTAAAACGCGTTTTCGCACAAATGCGTGCGCGGGTGCTAAAAAGAGCAGCATCGGCATGCTTAGCACGTCGTTTGGTAGAAATCCACGTGCGCGTTCTGCAAAAAGCACCATTTGCATGCACATCTTGTAGTTTTGCAGAAAACTTCATCCGCGTCTACCAAAAGATGCACGTGCATGCTTAAAACGCGTTTTCGCACAAATGCGTGCGCGGGTGCTAAAAAGAGCAGCATCGGCATGCTTAGCACGTCGTTTGGTCGAAATCCACGTGCGCGTTCTGCCAAAAGCACCATTTGCATGCACATCTTGTGGTTTTGCAGAAAACTTCATCCGCGTCTACCAAAAGATGCATGTGCATGCTTAAAACGCGTTTTGCGCACAAATCCGTGCGCGGGTGCTAAAAAGAGCAGCATCGGCATGCTTAGCACGTCGTTTGGTAGAAATCCACGTGCGCGTTCTGCAAAAAGCACCATTTGCATGCACATCTTGTGGTTTTGCAGAAAACTTCATCCGCGTCTACCAAAAGATGCATGTGCATGCTTAAAACGCGTTTTCGCACAAATGCGTGCGCGGGTGCTAAAAATAGCAGCATCGGCATGCTTAGCACGTCGTTTTGTAGAAATCCACGTGCGCGTTCTGCAAAAAGCACCATTTGCATGCACATCTTGTGGTTTTGCAGAAAACTTCATCCGCGTCTACCAAAAGATGCATGTGCATGCTTAAAACGCGTTTTCGCACAAATGCGTGCGCGGGTGCTAAAAAGAGCAGCATCGGCATGCTTAGCACGTCGTTTGGTAGAAATCCACGTGCGCGTTCTGCCAAAAGCACCATTTGCATGCACATCTTGTGGTTTTGCAGAAAACTTCATCCGCGTCTACCAAAAGATGCATGTGCATGCTTAAAACGCGTTTTCGCACAAATCCGTGCGCGGGTGCTAAAAAGAGCAGCATCGGCATGCTTAGCACGTCGTTTGGTAGAAATCCACGTGCGCGTTCTGCAAAAAGCACCATTTGCATGCACATCTTGTGGTTTTGCAGAAAACTTCATCCGCGTCTACCAAAAGATGCATGTGCATGCTTAAAACGCGTTTTCGCACAAATGCGTGCGCGGGTGCTAAAAAGAGCAGCATCGGCATGCTTAGCACGTCGTTTGGTAGAAATCCACGTGCGCGTTCTGCAAAAAGCACCATTTGCATGCACATCTTGTGGTTTTGCAGAAAACTTCATCCGCGTCTACCAAAAGATGCATGTGCATGCTTAAAACGCGTTTTCGCACAAATGCGTGCGCGAGTGCTAAAAAGAGCAGCATCGGCATGCTTAGCACGTCGTTTGGTAGAAATCCACGAGCGCGTTCTGCAAAAAGCACCATTTGCATGCACATCTTGTGGTTTTGCAGAAAACTTCATCCGCGTCTACCAAAAGATGCATGTGCATGCTTAAAACGCGTTTTCGCACAAATGCGTGCGCGGGTGCTAAAAAGAGCAGCATCGGCATGCTTAGCACGTCGTTTGGTAGAAATCCACGTGCGCGTTCTGCCAAAAGCACCATTTGCATGCACATCTTGTGGTTTTGCAGAAAACTTCATCCGCGTCTACCAAAAGATGCATGTGCATGCTTAAAACGCGTTTTCGCACAAATGCGTGCGCGGGTGCTAAAAAGAGCAGCATCGGCATGCTTAGCACGTCGTTTGGTAGAAATCCACGAGCGCGTTCTGCAAAAAGCACCATTTGCATGCACATCTTGTGGTTTTGCAGAAAACTTCATCCGCGTCTACCAAAAGATGCATGTGCATGCTTAAAACGCGTTTTCGCACAAATGCGTGCGCGGGTGCTAAAAAGAGCAGCATCGGCATGCTTAGCACGTCGTTTGGTAGAAATCCACGTGCGCGTTCTGCCAAAAGCACCATTTGCATGCACATGTTGTGGTTTTCCAGAAAACTTCATCCGCGTCTACCAAAAGATGCATGTGCATGCTTAAAACGCGTTTTCGCACAAATCCGTGCGCGGGTGCTAAAAAGATAAGCATCGGCATGCTTAGCACGTCGTTTGGTAGAAATCCACGAGCGCGTTCTGCAAAAAGCACCATTTGCATGCACATCTTGTGGTTTTGCAGAAAACTTCATCCGCGTCTACCAAAAGATGCATGTGCATGCTTAAAACGCGTTTTCGCACAAATGCGTGCGCGGGTGCTAAAAAGAGCAGCATCGGCATGCTTAGCACGTCGTTTGGTAGAAATCCACGTGCGCGTTCTGCAAAAGCACCATTTGCATGCACATCTTGTGGTTTTGCAGAAAACTTCATCCGCGTCTACCAAAAGATGCATGTGCATGCTTAAAACGCGTTTTCGCACAAATGCGTGCGCGGGTGCTAAAAAGAGCAGCATCGGCATGCTTAGCACGTCGTTTGGTAGAAATCGACGTGCGCGTTCTGCAAAAAGCACCATTTGCATGCACATCTTGTGGTTTTGCAGAAAACTTCATCCGCGTCTACCAAAAGATGCATGTGCATGCTTAAAACGCGTTTTCGCACAAATGCGTGCGCGGGTGCTAAAAAGAGCAGCATCGGTATGCTTAGCACGTCGTTTGGTAGAAATCTACGTGCGCGTTCTGCAAAAAGCACCATTTGCATGCACATCTTGTGGTTTTGCAGAAAACTTCATCCGCGTCTACCAAAAGATGCATGTGCATGCTTAAAACGCGTTTTCGCACAAATCCGTGCGCGGGTGCTAAAAAGAGCAGCATCGGCATGCTTAGCACGTCGTTTGGTAGAAATCCACGTGCGCGTTCTGCAAAAAGCACCATTTGCATGCACATCTTGTGGTTTTGCAGAAAACTTCATCCGCGTCTACCAAAAGATGCATGTGCATGCTTAAAACGCGTTTTCGCACAATTGCGTGCGCGGGTGCTAAAAAGAGCAGCATCGGCATGCTTAGCACGTCGTTTGGTAGAAATCCACGTGCGCGTTCTGCCAAAAGCACCATTTGCATGCACATCTTGTGGTTTTGCAGAAAACTTCATCCGCGTCTACCAAAAGATGCATGTGCATGCTTAAAACGCGTTTTCGCACAAATGCGTGCGCGGGTGCTAAAAAGAGCAGCATCGGCATGCTTAGCACGTCGTTTGGTAGAAATCCACGTGCGCGTTCTGCCAAAAGCACCATTTGCATGCACATCTTGTGGTTTTGCAGAAAACTTCATCCGCGTCTACCAAAAGATGCATGTGCATGCTTAAAACGCGTTTTCGCACAAATCCGTGCGCGGGTGCTAAAAAGAGCAGCATCGGCATGCTTAGCACGTCGTTTGGTAGAAATCCACGTGCGCGTTCTGCAAAAAGCACCATTTGCATGCACATCTTGTGGTTTTGCAGAAAACTTCATCCGCGTCTACCAAAAGATGCATGTGCATGCTTAAAACGCGTTTTCGCACAAATGCGTGCGCGGGTGCTAAAAAGAGCAGCATCGGCATGCTTAGCACGTCGTTTGGTAGAAATCCACGTGCGCGTTCTGCAAAAAGCACCATTTGCATGCACATCTTGTGGTTTTGCAGAAAACTTCATCCGCGTCTACCAAAAGATGCATGTGCATGCTTAAAACGCGTTTTCGCACAAATGCGTGCGCGGGTGCTAAAAAGAGCAGCATCGGCATGCTTAGCACGTCGTTTGGTAGAAATCCACGTGCGCGTTCTGCAAAAAGCACCATTTGCATGCACATCTTGTGGTTTTGCAGAAAACTTCATCCGCGTCTACCAAAAGATGCATGTGCATGCTTAAAACGCGTTTTCGCACAAATGCGTGCGCGGGTGTTAAAAAGAGCAGCATCGGCATGCTTAGCACGTCGTTTGGTAGAAATCACGTGCGCGTTCTGCAAAAAGCACCATTTGCATGCACATCTTGTGGTTTTGCAGAAAACTTCATCCGCGTCTACCAAAAGATGCACGTGCATGCTTAAAACGCGTTTTCGCACAAATGCGTGCGCGGGTGCTAAAAAGAGCAGCATCGGCATGCTTAGCACGTCGTTTGGTAGAAATCCACGTGCGCGTTCTGCCAAAAGCACCATTTGCATGCACATCTTGTGGTTTTGCAGAAAACTTCATCCGCGTCTACCAAAAGATGCATGTGCATGCTTAAAACGCGTTTTCGCACAAATGCGTGCGCGGGTGCTAAAAAGAGCAGCATCGGCATGCTTAGCACGTCGTTTGGTAGAAATCCACGTGCGCGTTCTGCAAAAAGCACCATTTGCATGCACATCTTGTGGTTTTGCAGAAAACTTCATCCGCGTCTACCAAAAGATGCATGTGCATGCTTAAAACGCGTTTTCGCACAAATGCGTGCGCGGGTGCTAAAAAGAGCAGCATCGGAATGCTTAGCACGTCGTTTGGTAGAAATCCACGTGCGCGTTCTGCAAAAAGCACCATTTGCATGCACATCTTGTGGTTTTGCAGAAAACTTCATCCGCGTCTACCAAAAGATGCATGTGCATGCTTAAAACGCGTTTTCGCACAAATGCGTGCGCGGGTGCTAAAAAGAGCAGCATCGGCATGCTTAGCACGTCGTTTGGTAGAAATCCACGTGCGCGTTCTGCAAAAAGCACCATTTGCATGCACATCTTGTAGTTTTGCAGAAAACTTCATCCGCGTCTACCAAAAGATGCACGTGCATGCTTAAAACGCGTTTTCGCACAAATGCGTGCGCGGGTGCTAAAAAGAGCAGCATCGGCATGCTTAGCACGTCGTTTGGTAGAAATCCACGTGCGCGTTCTGCCAAAAGCACCATTTGCATGCACATCTTGTGGTTTTGCAGAAAACTTCATCCGCGTCTACCAAAAGATGCATGTGCATGCTTAAAACGCGTTTTGCGCACAAATCCGTGCGCGGGTGCTAAAAAGAGCAGCATCGGCATGCTTAGCACGTCGTTTGGTAGAAATCCACGTGCGCGTTCTGCAAAAAGCACCATTTGCATGCACATCTTGTGGTTTTGCAGAAAACTTCATCCGCGTCTACCAAAAGATGCATGTGCATGCTTAAAACGCGTTTTCGCACAAATGCGTGCGCGGGTGCTAAAAATAGCAGCATCGGCATGCTTAGCACGTCGTTTTGTAGAAATCCACGTGCGCGTTCTGCAAAAAGCACCATTTGCATGCACATCTTGTGGTTTTGCAGAAAACTTCATCCGCGTCTACCAAAAGATGCATGTGCATGCTTAAAACGCGTTTTCGCACAAATGCGTGCGCGGGTGCTAAAAAGAGCAGCATCGGCATGCTTAGCACGTCGTTTGGTAGAAATCCACGTGCGCGTTCTGCCAAAAGCACCATTTGCATGCACATCTTGTGGTTTTGCAGAAAACTTCATCCGCGTCTACCAAAAGATGCATGTGCATGCTTAAAACGCGTTTTCGCACAAATCCGTGCGCGGGTGCTAAAAAGAGCAGCATCGGCATGCTTAGCACGTCGTTTGGTAGAAATCCACGTGCGCGCTCTGCAAAAAGCACCATTTGCATGCACATCTTGTGGTTTTGCAGAAAACTTCATCCGCGTCTACCAAAAGATGCATGTGCATGCTTAAAACGCGTTTTCGCACAAATGCGTGCGCGGGTGCTAAAAAGAGCAGCATCGGCATGCTTAGCACGTCGTTTGGTAGAAATCCACGTGCGCGTTCTGCAAAAAGCACCATTTGCATGCACATCTTGTGGTTTTGCAGAAAACTTCATCCGCGTCTACCAAAAGATGCATGTGCATGCTTAAAACGCGTTTTCGCACAAATGCGTGCGCGAGTGCTAAAAAGAGCAGCATCGGCATGCTTAGCACGTCGTTTGGTAGAAATCCACGAGCGCGTTCTGCAAAAAGCACCATTTGCATGCACATCTTGTGGTTTTGCAGAAAACTTCATCCGCGTCTACCAAAAGATGCATGTGCATGCTTAAAACGCGTTTTCGCACAAATGCGTGCGCGGGTGCTAAAAAGAGCAGCATCGGCATGCTTAGCACGTCGTTTGGTAGAAATCCACGTGCGCGTTCTGCCAAAAGCACCATTTGCATGCACATCTTGTGGTTTTGCAGAAAACTTCATCCGCGTCTACCAAAAGATGCATGTGCATGCTTAAAACGCGTTTTCGCACAAATCCGTGCGCGGGTGCTAAAAAGAGCAGCATCGGCATGCTTAGCACGTCGTTTGGTAGAAATCCACGTGCGCGTTCTGCAAAAAGCACCATTTGCATGCACATCTTGTTGTTTTGCAGAAAACTTCATCCGCGTCTACCAAAAGATGCATGTGCATGCTTAAAACGCGTTTTCGCACAAATGCGTGCGCGGGTGCTAAAAAGAGCAGCATCGGCATGCTTAGCACGTCGCTTGGTAGAAATCCACGTGCGCGTTTTGCAAAAAGCACCATTTGCATGCACATCTTGTGGTTTTGCAGAAAACTTCATCCGCGTCTACCAAAAGATGCATGTGCATGCTTAAAACGCGTTTTCGCACAAATGCGTGCGCGGGTGCTAAAAAGAGCAGCATCGGCATGCTTAGCACGTCGTTTGGTAGAAATCCACGTGCGCGTTCTGCAAAAAGCCCCATTTGCATGCACATCTTGTGGTTTCGCAGAAAACTTCATCCGCGTCTACCAAAAGATGCATGTGCATGCTTAAAACGCGTTTTCGCACAAATGCGTGCGCGGGTGCTAAAAAGAGCAGCATCGGCATGCTTAGCACGTCGTTTGGTAGAAATCCACGTGCGCGTTTTGCAAAAAGCACCATTTGCATGCACATCTTGTGGTTTTGCAGAAAAGTTCATCCGCGTCTACCAAAAGATGCATGTGCATGCTTAAAACGCGTTTTCGCACAAATGCGTGCGCGGGTGCTAAAAAGAGCAGCATCGGCATGCTTAGCACGTCGTTTGGTAGAAATCCACGTGCGCGTTTTGCAAAAAGCACCATTTGGATGCACATCTTGTGGTTTTGCAGAAAACTTCATCCGCGTCTACCAAAAGATGCATGTGCATGCTTAAAACGCGTTTTCGCACAAATGCGTGCGCGGGTGCTAAAAAGAGCAGCATCGGCATGCTTAGCACGTCGTTTGGTAGAAATCCACGTGCGCGTTCTGCAAAAAGCACCATTTGCATGCACATCTTGTGGTTTTGCAGAAAACTTCATCCGCGTCTACCAAAAGATGCATGTGCATGCTCAAAAAGCGTTTTCGCACAAATGCGTGCGCGGGTGCTAAAAATAGCAGCATCGGCATGCTTAGCACGTCGTTTGGTAGAAATCCACGTGCGCGTTCTGCAAAAAGCACCATTTGCATGCACATCTTGTGGTTTTGCAGAAAACTTCATCCGCGTCTACCAAATGATGCATGTGCATGCTTAAAACGCGTTTTCGTACAAATGCGTGCGCGGGTGCTAAAAAGAGCAGCATCGGCATGCTTAGCACGTCGTTTGGTAGAAATCCACGTGCGCGTTCTGCAAAAAGCACAATTTGCATGCACATCTTGCAGAAAACTTCATCCGCGTCTACCAAAAGATGCACGTGCATGCTTAAAACGCGTTTTCGCACAAATGCGTGCGCGGGTGCTAAAAAGAGCAGCATCGGCATGCTTAGCACGTCGTTTGGTAGAAATCCACGTGCGCGTTCTGCCAAAAGCACCATTTGCATGCACATCTTGTGGTTTTGCAGAAAACTTCATCCGCGTCTACCAAAAGATGCATGTGCATGCTTAAAACGCGTTTTCGCACAAATCCGTGCGCGGGTGCTAAAAAGAGCAGCATCGGCATGCTTAGCACGTCGTTTGGTAGAAATCCACGTGCGCGTTCTGAAAAAGCACCATTTGCATGCACATCTTGTGGTTTTGCAGAAAACTTCATCCGCGTCTACCAAAAGATGCATGTGCATGCTTAAAACGCGTTTTCGCACAAATGCGTGCGCGGGTGCTAAAAAGAGCAGCATCGGCATGCTTAGCACGTCGTTTGGTAGAAATCCACGTGCGCGTTTTGCAAAAAGCACCATTTGCATGCACATCTTGTGGTTTTGCAGAAAACTTCATCCGCGTCTACCAAAAGATGCATGTGCATGCTTAAAACGCGTTTTCGCACAAATGCGTGCGCGGGTGCTAAAAAGAGCAGCATCGGCATGCTTAGCCTGTCGTTTGGTAGAAATCCACGTGCGCGTTCTGCAAAAAGCACCATTTGCATGCACATCTTGTGGTTTTGCAGAAAACTTCATCCGCGTCTACCAAAAGATGCACGTGCATGCTTAAAACGCGTTTTCGCACAAATGCGTGCGCGGGTGCTAAAAAGAGCAGCATCGGCATGCTTAGCACGTCGTTTGGTAGAAATCCACGTGCGCGTTCTGCCAAAAGCACCATTTGCATGCACATCTTGTGGTTTTGCAGAAAACTTCATCCGCGTCTACCAAAAGATGCATGTGCATGCTTAAAACGCGTTTTCGCACAAATCCGTGCGCGGGTGCTAAAAAGAGCAGCATCGGCATGCTTAGCACGTCGTTTGGTAGAAATCCACGTGCGCGTTCTGCAAAAAGCACCATTTGCATGCACATCTTGTGGTTTTGCAGAAAACTTCATCCGCGTCTACCAAAAGATGCATGTGCATGCTTAAAACGCGTTTTCGCACAAATGCGTGCGCGGGTGCTAAAAAGAGCAGCATCGGCATGCTTAGCACGTCGTTTGGTAGAAATCCACGTGCGCGTTCTGCCAAAAGCACCATTTGCATGCACATCTTGTGGTTTTGCAGAAAACTTCATCCGCGTCTACCAAAAGATGCATGTGCATGCTTAAAACGCGTTTTCGCACAAATCCGTGCGCGGGTGCTAAAAAGAGCAGCATCGGCATGCTTAGCACGTCGTTTGGTAGAAATCCACGTGCGCGTTCTGAAAAAGCACCATTTGCATGCACATCTTGTGGTTTTGCAGAAAACTTCATCCGCGTCTACCAAAAGATGCATGTGCATGCTTAAAACGCGTTTTCGCACAAATGCGTGCGCGGGTGCTAAAAAGAGCAGCATCGGCATGCTTAGCACGTCGTTTGGTAGAAATCCACGTGCGCGTTTTGCAAAAAGCACCATTTGCATGCACATCTTGTGGTTTTGCAGAAAACTTCATCCGCGTCTACCAAAAGATGCATGTGCATGCTTAAAACGCGTTTTCGCACAAATGCGTGCGCGGGTGCTAAAAAGAGCAGCATCGGCATGCTTAGCCTGTCGTTTGGTAGAAATCCACGTGCGCGTTCTGCAAAAAGCACCATTTGCATGCACATCTTGTGGTTTTGCAGAAAACTTCATCCGCGTCTACCAAAAGATGCACGTGCATGCTTAAAACGCGTTTTCGCACAAATGCGTGCGCGGGTGCTAAAAAGAGCAGCATCGGCATGCTTAGCACGTCGTTTGGTAGAAATCCACGTGCGCGTTCTGCCAAAAGCACCATTTGCATGCACATCTTGTGGTTTTGCAGAAAACTTCATCCGCGTCTACCAAAAGATGCATGTGCATGCTTAAAACGCGTTTTCGCACAAATCCGTGCGCGGGTGCTAAAAAGAGCAGCATCGGCATGCTTAGCACGTGGTTTGGTAGAAATCCACGTGCGCGTTCTGCAAAAAGCACCATTAGCATGCACATCTTGTGGTTTTGCAGAAAACTTCATCCGCGTCTACCAAAAGATGCATGTGCATGCTTAAAACGCGTTTTCGCACAAATGCGTGCGCGGGTGCTAAAAAGAGCAGCATCGGCATGCTTAGCACGTCGTTTGGTAGAAATCCACGTGCGCGTTTTGCAAAAAGCACCATTTGCATGCACATCTTGTGGTTTTGCAGAAAACTTCATCCGCGTCTACCAAAAGATGCATGTGCATGCTTAAAACGCGTTTTCGCACAAATGCGTGCGCGGGTGCTAAAAAGAGCAGCATCGGCATGCTTAGCACGTCGTTTGGTAGAAATCCACGTGCGCGTTCTGCAAAAAGCACCATTTGCATGCACATCTTGTGGTTTTGCAGAAAACTTCATCCGCGTCTACCAAAAGATGCATGTGCATGCTTAAAACGCGTTTTCGCACAAATGCGTGCGCGGGTGCTAAAAAGAGCAGCATCGGCATGCTTAGCACGTCGTTTGGTAGAAATCCACGTGCGCGTTCTGCCAAAAGCACCATTTGCATGCACATCTTGTGGTTTTGCAGAAAACTTCATCCGCGTCTACCAAAAGATGCATGTGCATGCTTAAAACGCGTTTTCGCACAAATCCGTGCGCGGGTGCTAAAAAGAGCAGCATCGGCATGCTTAGCACGTCGTTTGGTAGAAATCCACGTGCGCGTTCTGCAAAAAGCACCATTTGCATGCACATCTTGTGGTTTTGCAGAAAACTTCATCCGCGTCTACCAAAAGATGCATGTGCATGCTTAAAACGCGTTTTCGCACAAATGCGTGCGCGGGTGCTAAAAAGAGCAGCATCGGCATGCTTAGCACGTCGTTTGGTAGAAATCCACGCGCGCGTTCTGCAAAAAGCACCATTTGCATGCACATCTTGTGGTTTTGCAGAAAACTTCATCCGCGTCTACCAAAAGATGCATGTGCATGCTTAAAACGCGTTTTCGCACAAATGCGTGCGCGAGTGCTAAAAAGAGCAGCATCGGCATGCTTAGCACGTCGTTTGGTAGAAATCCACGAGCGCGTTCTGCAAAAAGCACCATTTGCATGCACATCTTGTGGTTTTGCAGAAAACTTCATCCGCGTCTACCAAAAGATGCATGTGCATGCTTAAAACGCGTTTTCGCACAAATGCGTGCGCGGGTGCTAAAAAGAGCAGCATCGGCATGCTTAGCACGTCGTTTGGTAGAAATCCACGTGCGCGTTCTGCCAAAAGCACCATTTGCATGCACATCTTGTGGTTTTGCAGAAAACTTCATCCGCGTCTACCAAAAGATGCATGTGCATGCTTAAAACGCGTTTTCGCACAAATGCGTGCGCGGGTGCTAAAAAGAGCAGCATCGGCATGCTTAGCACGTCGTTTGGTAGAAATCCACGTGCGCGTTCTGCAAAAAGCACCATTTGCATGCACATCTTGTGGTTTTGCAGAAAACTTCATCCGCGTCTACCAAAAGATGCATGTGCATGCTTAAAACGCGTTTTCGCACAAATCCGTGCGCGGGTGCTAAAAAGAGCAGCATCGGCATGCTTAGCACGTGGTTTGGTAGAAATCCACGTGCGCGTTCTGCAAAAAGCACCATTAGCATGCACATCTTGTGGTTTTGCAGAAAACTTCATCCGCGTCTACCAAAAGATGCATGTGCATGCTTAAAACGCGTTTTCGCACAAATGCGTGCGCGAGTGCTAAAAAGAGCAGCATCGGCATGCTTAGCACGTCGTTTGGTAGAAATCCACGAGCGCGTTCTGCAAAAAGCACCATTTGCATGCACATCTTGTGGTTTTGCAGAAAACTTCATCCGCGTCTACCAAAAGATGCATGTGCATGCTTAAAACGCGTTTTCGCACAAATGCGTGCGCGGGTGCTAAAAAGAGCAGCATCGGCATGCTTAGCACGTCGTTTGGTAGAAATCCACGTGCGCGTTCTGCCAAAAGCACCATTTGCATGCACATCTTGTGGTTTTGCAGAAAACTTCATCCGCGTCTACCAAAAGATGCATGTGCATGCTTAAAACGCGTTTTCGCACAAATCCGTGCGCGGGTGCTAAAAAGAGCAGCATCGGCATGCTTAGCACGTCGTTTGGTAGAAATCCACGTGCGCGTTCTGCAAAAAGCACTATTTGCATGCACATCTTGTGGCTTTGCAGAAAACTTCATCCGCGTCTACCAAAAGATGCATGTGCATGCTTAAAACGCGTTTTCGCACAAATGCGTGCGCGGGTGCTAAAAAGAGCAGCATCGGCATGCTTAGCACGTCGTTTGGTAGAAATCCACGTGCGCGTTTTGCAAAAAGCACCATTTGCATGCACATCTTGTGGTTTTGCAGAAAACTTCATCCGCGTCTACCAAAAGATGCATGTGCATGCTTAAAACGCGTTTTCGCACAAATGCGTGCGCGGGTGCTAAAAAGAGCAGCATCGGCATGCTTAGCACGTCGTTTGGTAGAAATCCACGTGCGCGTTTTGCAAAAAGCACCATTTGCATGCACATCTTGTGGTTTTGCAGAAAACTTCATCCGCGTCTACCGAAAGATGCATGTGCATGCTTAAAACGCGTTTTCGCACAAATGCGTGCGCGGGTGCTAAAAAGAGCAGCATCGGCATGCTTAGCACGTCGTTTGGTAGAAATCCACGTGCGCGTTCTGCAAAAAGCACCATTTGCATGCACATCTTGTGGTTTTGCAGAAAACTTCATCCGCGTCTACCAAAAGATGCATGTGCATGCTTAAAACGCGTTTTCGCACAAATGCGTGCGCGGGTGCTAAAAAGAGCAGCATCGGCATGCTTAGCACGTCGTTTGGTAGAAATCCACGTGCGCGTTCTGCAAAAAGCACCATTTGCATGCACATCTTGTGGTTTTGCAGAAAACTTCATCCGCGTCTACCAAAAGATGCATGTGCATGCTTAAAACGCGTTTTCGCACAAATGCGTGCGCGGGTGCTAAAAAGAGCAGCATCGGCATGCTTAGCACGTCGTTTGGTAGAAATCCACGTGCGCGTTCTGCCAAAAGCACCATTTGCATGCACATCTTGTGGTTTTGCAGAAAACTTCATCCGCGTCTACCAAAAGATGCATGTGCATGCTTAAAACGCGTTTTCGCACAAATGCGTGCGCGGGTGCTAAAAAGAGCAGCATCGGCATGCTTAGCACGTCGTTTGGTAGAAATCCACGAGCGCGTTCTGCAAAAAGCACCATTTGCATGCACATCTTGTGGTTTTGCAGAAAACTTCATCCGCGTCTACCAAAAGATGCATGTACATGCTTAAAACGCGTTTTCGCACAAATGCGTGCGCGGGTGCTAAAAAGAGCAGCATCGGCATGCTTAGCACGTCGTTTGGTAGAAATCCACGAGCGCGTTCTGCAAAAAGCACCATTTGCATGCACATCTTGTGGTTTTGCAGAAAACTTCATCCGCGTCTACCAAAAGATGCATGTGCATGCTTAAAACGCGTTTTCGCACAAATGCGTGCGCGGGTGCTAAAAAGAGCAGCATCGGCATGCTTAGCACGTCGTTTGGTAGAAATCCACGTGCGCGTTCTGCCAAAAGCACCATTTGCATGCACATGTTGTGGTTTTGCAGAAAACTTCATCCGCGTCTACCAAAAGATGCATGTGCATGCTTAAAACGCGTTTTCGCACAAATCCGTGCGCGGGTGCTAAAAAGATCAGCATCGGCATGCTTAGCACGTCGTTTGGTAGAAATCCACGAGCGCGTTCTGCAAAAAGCACCATTTGCATGCACATCTTGTGGTTTTGCAGAAAACTTCATCCGCGTCTACCAAAAGATGCATGTGCATGCTTAAAACGCGTTTTCGCACAAATGCGTGCGCGGGTGCTAAAAAGAGCAGCATCGGCATGCTTAGCACGTCGTTTGGTAGAAATCCACGTGCGCGTTTTGCAAAAAGCACCATTTGCATGCACATCTTGTGGTTTTGCAGAAAACTTCATCCGCGTCTACCAAAAGATGCATGTGCATGCTTAAAACGCGTTTTCGCACAAATGCGTGCGCGGGTGCTAAAAAGAGCAGCATCGGCATGCTTAGCACGTCGTTTGGTAGAAATCCACGTGCGCGTTCTGCAAAAAGCACCATTTGCATGCACATCTTGTGGTTTTGCAGAAAACTTCATCCGCGTCTACCAAAAGATGCATGTGCATGCTTAAAACGCGTTTTCGCACAAATGCGTGCGCGGGTGCTAAAAATAGCAGCATCGACATGCTTAGCACGTCGTTTGGTAGAAATCCACGTGCGCGTTCTGCAAAAAGCACCATTTGCATGCACATCTTGTGGTTTTGCAGAAAACTTCATCCGCGTCTACCAAAAGATGCATGTGCATGCTTAAAACGCGTTTTCGCACAAATGCGTGCGCGGGTGCTAAAAAGAGCAGCATCGGCATGCTTAGCACGTCGTTTGGTAGAAATCCACGTGCGCGTTCTGCCAAAAGCACCATTTGCATGCACATCTTGTGGTTTTGCAGAAAACTTCATCCGCGTCTACCAAAAGATGCATGTGCATGCTTAAAACGCGTTTTCGCACAAATCCGTGCGCGGGTGCTAAAAAGAGCAGCATCGGCATGCTTAGCACGTCGTTTGGTAGAAATCCACGTGCGCGTTCTGCAAAAAGCACCATTTGCATGCACATCTTGTGGTTTTGCAGAAAACTTCATCCGCGTCTACCAAAAGATGCATGTGCATGCTTAAAACGCGTTTTCGCACAAATGCGTGCGCGGGTGCTAAAAAGAGCAGCATCGGCATGCTTAGCACGTCGTTTGGTAGAAATCCACGAGCGCGTTCTGCAAAAAGCACCATTTGCATGCACATCTTGTGGTTTTGCAGAAAACTTCATCCGCGTCTACCAAAAGATGCATGTGCATGCTTAAAACGCGTTTTCGCACAAATGCGTGCGCGGGTGCTAAAAAGAGCAGCATCGGCATGCTTAGCACGTCGTTTGGTAGAAATCCACGTGCGCGTTCTGCCAAAAGCACCATTTGCATGCACATGTTGTGGTTTTGCAGAAAACTTCATCCGCGTCTACCAAAAGATGCATGTGCATGCTTAAAACGTGTTTTCGCACAAATCCGTGCGCGGGTGCTAAAAAGATCAGCATCGGCATGCTTAGCACGTCGTTTGGTAGAAATCCACGAGCGCGTTCTGCAAAAAGCACCATTTGCATGCACATCTTGTGGTTTTGCAGAAAACTTCATCCGCGTCTACCAAAAGATGCATGTGCATGCTTAAAACGCGTTTTCGCACAAATGCGTGCGCGGGTGCTAAAAAGAGCAGCATCGGCATGCTTAGCACGTCGTTTGGTAGAAATCCACGTGCGCGTTTTGCAAAAAGCACCATTTGCATGCACATCTTGTGGTTTTGCAGAAAACTTCATCCGCGTCTACCAAAAGATGCATGTGCATGCTTAAAACGCGTTTTCGCACAAATGCGTGCGCGGGTGCTAAAAAGAGCAGCATCGGCATGCTTAGCACGTCGTTTGGTAGAAATCCACGTGCGCGTTCTGCAAAAAGCACCATTTGCATGCACATCTTGTGGTTTTGCAGAAAACTTCATCCGCGTCTACCAAAAGATGCATGTGCATGCTTAAAACGCGTTTTCGCACAAATGCGTGCGCGGGTGCTAAAAATAGCAGCATCGACATGCTTAGCACGTCGTTTGGTAGAAATCCACGTGCGCGTTCTGCAAAAAGCACCATTTGCATGCACATCTTGTGGTTTTGCAGAAAACTTCATCCGCGTCTACCAAAAGATGCATGTGCATGCTTAAAACGCGTTTTCGCACAAATGCGTGCGCGGGTGCTAAAAAGAGCAGCATCGGCATGCTTAGCACGTCGTTTGGTAGAAATCCACGTGCGCGTTCTGCCAAAAGCACCATTTGCATGCACATCTTGTGGTTTTGCAGAAAACTTCATCCGCGTCTACCAAAAGATGCATGTGCATGCTTAAAACGCGTTTTCGCACAAATCCGTGCGCGGGTGCTAAAAAGAGCAGCATCGGCATGCTTAGCACGTCGTTTGGTAGAAATCCACGTGCGCGTTCTGCAAAAAGCTCCATTTGCATGCACATCTTGTGGTTTTGCAGAAAACTTCATCCGCGTCTACCAAAAGATGCATGTGCATGCTTAAAACGCGTTTTCGCACAAATGCGTGCGCGGGTGCTAAAAAGAGCAGCATCGGCATGCTTAGCACGTCGTTTGGTAGAAATCCACGTGCGCGTTCTGCAAAAAGCACCATTTGCATGCACATCTTGTGGTTTTGCAGAAAACTTCATCCGCGTCTACCAAAAGATGCATGTGCATGCTTAAAACGCGTTTTCGCACAAATGCGTGCACGGGTGCTAAAAAGAGCAGCATCGGCATGCTTAGCACGTCGTTTGGTAGAAATCCACGTGCGCGTTCTGCCAAAAGCACCATTTGCATGCACATCTTGTGGTTTTGCAGAAAACTTCATCCGCGTCTACCAAAAGATGCATGTGCATGCTTAAAACGCGTTTTCGCACAAATCCGTGCGCGGGTGCTAAAAAGAGCAGCATCGGCATGCTTAGCACGTCGTTTGGTAGAAATCCACGTGCGCGTTCTGCAAAAAGCACCATTTGCATGCACATCTTGTGGTTTTGCAGAAAACTTCATCCGCGTCTACCAAAAGATGCATGTGCATGCTTAAAACGCGTTTTCGCACAAATGCGTGCGCGGGTGCTAAAAAGAGCAGCATCGGCATGCTTAGCACGTCGTTTGGTAGAAATCCACGTGCGCGTTCTGAAAAAGCACCATTTGCATGCACATCTTGTGGTTTTGCAGAAAACTTCATCCGCGTCTACCAAAAGATGCATGTGCATGCTTAAAACGCGTTTTCGCACAAATGCGTGCGCGGGTGCTAAAAAGAGCAGCATCGGCATGCTTAGCACGTCGTTTGGTAGAAATCCACGTGCGCGTTTTGCAAAAAGCACCATTTGCATGCACATCTTGTGGTTTTGCAGAAAACTTCATCCGCGTCTACCAAAAGATGCATGTGCATGCTTAAAACGCGTTTTCGCACAAATGCGTGCGCGGGTGCTAAAAAGAGCAGCATCGGCATGCTTAGCACGTCGTTTGGTAGAAATCCACGTGCGCGTTTTGCAAAAAGCACCATTTGCATGCACATCTTGTGGTTTTGCAGAAAACTTCATCCGCGTCTACCAAAAGATGCATGTGCATGCTTAAAACGCGTTTTCGCACAAATGCGTGCGCGGGTGCTAAAAAGAGCAGCATCGGCATGCTTAGCACGTCGTTTGGTAGAAATCCACGTGCGCGTTCTGCAAAAAGCACCATTTGCATGCACATCTTGTGGTTTTGCAGAAAACTTCATCCGCGTCTACCAAAAGATGCATGTGCATGCTTAAAACGCGTTTTCGCACAAATGCGTGCGCGGGTGCTAAAAATAGCAGCATCGGCATGCTTAGCACGTCGTTTGGTAGAAATCCACGTGCGCGTTCTGCAAAAAGCACCATTTGCATGCACATCTTGTGGTTTTGCAGAAAACTTCATCCGCGTCTACCAAAAGATGCATGTGCATGCTTAAAACGCGTTTTCGCACAAATGCGTGCGCGGGTGCTAAAAAGAGCAGCATCGGCATGCTTAGCACGTCGTTTGGTAGAAATCCACGTGCGCGTTCTGCCAAAAGCACCATTTGCATGCACATCTTGTGGTTTTGCAGAAAACTTCATCCGCGTCTACCAAAAGATGCATGTGCATGCTTAAAACGCGTTTTCGCACAAATCCGTGCGCGGGTGCTAAAAAGAGCAGCATCGGCATGCTTAGCACGTCGTTTGGTAGAAATCCACGTGCGCGTTCTGCAAAAAGCACCATTTGCATGCACATCTTGTGGTTTTGCAGAAAACTTCATCCGCGTCTACCAAAAGATGCATGTGCATGCTTAAAACGCGTTTTCGCACAAATGCGTGCGCGGGTGCTAAAAAGAGCAGCATCGGCATGCTTAGCACGTCGTTTGGTAGAAATCCACGCGCGCGTTCTGCAAAAAGCACCATTTGCATGCACATCTTGTGGTTTTGCAGAAAACTTCATCCGCGTCTACCAAAAGATGCATGTGCATGCTTAAAACGCGTTTTCGCACAAATGCGTGCGCGAGTGCTAAAAAGAGCAGCATCGGCATGCTTAGCACGTCGTTTGGTAGAAATCCACGAGCGCGTTCTGCAAAAAGCACCATTTGCATGCACATCTTGTGGTTTTGCAGAAAACTTCATCCGCGTCTACCAAAAGATGCATGTGCATGCTTAAAACGCGTTTTCGCACAAATGCGTGCGCGGGTGCTAAAAAGAGCAGCATCGGCATGCTTAGCACGTCGTTTGGTAGAAATCCACGTGCGCGTTCTGCCAAAAGCACCATTTGCATGCACATCTTGTGGTTTTGCAGAAAACTTCATCCGCGTCTACCAAAAGATGCATGTGCATGCTTAAAACGCGTTTTCGCACAAATGCGTGCGCGGGTGCTAAAAAGAGCAGCATCGGCATGCTTAGCACGTCGTTTGGTAGAAATCCACGTGCGCGTTCTGCAAAAAGCACCATTTGCATGCACATCTTGTGGTTTTGCAGAAAACTTCATCCGCGTCTACCAAAAGATGCATGTGCATGCTTAAAACGCGTTTTCGCACAAATCCGTGCGCGGGTGCTAAAAAGAGCAGCATCGGCATGCTTAGCACGTGGTTTGGTAGAAATCCACGTGCGCGTTCTGCAAAAAGCACCATTAGCATGCACATCTTGTGGTTTTGCAGAAAACTTCATCCGCGTCTACCAAAAGATGCATGTGCATGCTTAAAACGCGTTTTCGCACAAATGCGTGCGCGAGTGCTAAAAAGAGCAGCATCGGCATGCTTAGCACGTCGTTTGGTAGAAATCCACGAGCGCGTTCTGCAAAAAGCACCATTTGCATGCACATCTTGTGGTTTTGCAGAAAACTTCATCCGCGTCTACCAAAAGATGCATGTGCATGCTTAAAACGCGTTTTCGCACAAATGCGTGCGCGGGTGCTAAAAAGAGCAGCATCGGCATGCTTAGCACGTCGTTTGGTAGAAATCCACGTGCGCGTTCTGCCAAAAGCACCATTTGCATGCACATCTTGTGGTTTTGCAGAAAACTTCATCCGCGTCTACCAAAAGATGCATGTGCATGCTTAAAACGCGTTTTCGCACAAATCCGTGCGCGGGTGCTAAAAAGAGCAGCATCGGCATGCTTAGCACGTCGTTTGGTAGAAATCCACGTGCGCGTTCTGCAAAAAGCACTATTTGCATGCACATCTTGTGGTTTTGCAGAAAACTTCATCCGCGTCTACCAAAAGATGCATGTGCATGCTTAAAACGCGTTTTCGCACAAATGCGTGCGCGGGTGCTAAAAAGAGCAGCATCGGCATGCTTAGCACGTCGTTTGGTAGAAATCCACGTGCGCGTTTTGCAAAAAGCACCATTTGCATGCACATCTTGTGGTTTTGCAGAAAACTTCATCCGCGTCTACCAAAAGATGCATGTGCATGCTTAAAACGCGTTTTCGCACAAATGCGTGCGCGGGTGCTAAAAAGAGCAGCATCGGCATGCTTAGCACGTCGTTTGGTAGAAATCCACGTGCGCGTTTTGCAAAAAGCACCATTTGCATGCACATCTTGTGGTTTTGCAGAAAACTTCATCCGCGTCTACCGAAAGATGCATGTGCATGCTTAAAACGCGTTTTCGCACAAATGCGTGCGCGGGTGCTAAAAAGAGCAGCATCGGCATGCTTAGCACGTCGTTTGGTAGAAATCCACGTGCGCGTTCTGCAAAAAGCACCATTTGCATGCACATCTTGTGGTTTTGCAGAAAACTTCATCCGCGTCTACCAAAAGATGCATGTGCATGCTTAAAACGCGTTTTCGCACAAATGCGTGCGCGGGTGCTAAAAAGAGCAGCATCGGCATGCTTAGCACGTCGTTTGGTAGAAATCCACGTGCGCGTTCTGCAAAAAGCACCATTTGCATGCACATCTTGTGGTTTTGCAGAAAACTTCATCCGCGTCTACCAAAAGATGCATGTGCATGCTTAAAACGCGTTTTCGCACAAATGCGTGCGCGGGTGCTAAAAAGAGCAGCATCGGCATGCTTAGCACGTCGTTTGGTAGAAATCCACGTGCGCGTTCTGCCAAAAGCACCATTTGCATGCACATCTTGTGGTTTTGCAGAAAACTTCATCCGCGTCTACCAAAAGATGCATGTGCATGCTTAAAACGCGTTTTCGCACAAATGCGTGCGCGGGTGCTAAAAAGAGCAGCATCGGCATGCTTAGCACGTCGTTTGGTAGAAATCCACGAGCGCGTTCTGCAAAAAGCACCATTTGCATGCACATCTTGTGGTTTTGCAGAAAACTTCATCCGCGTCTACCAAAAGATGCATGTACATGCTTAAAACGCGTTTTCGCACAAATGCGTGCGCGGGTGCTAAAAAGAGCAGCATCGGCATGCTTAGCACGTCGTTTGGTAGAAATCCACGAGCGCGTTCTGCAAAAAGCACCATTTGCATGCACATCTTGTGGTTTTGCAGAAAACTTCATCCGCGTCTACCAAAAGATGCATGTGCATGCTTAAAACGCGTTTTCGCACAAATGCGTGCGCGGGTGCTAAAAAGAGCAGCATCGGCATGCTTAGCACGTCGTTTGGTAGAAATCCACGTGCGCGTTCTGCCAAAAGCACCATTTGCATGCACATGTTGTGGTTTTGCAGAAAACTTCATCCGCGTCTACCAAAAGATGCATGTGCATGCTTAAAACGCGTTTTCGCACAAATCCGTGCGCGGGTGCTAAAAAGATCAGCATCGGCATGCTTAGCACGTCGTTTGGTAGAAATCCACGAGCGCGTTCTGCAAAAAGCACCATTTGCATGCACATCTTGTGGTTTTGCAGAAAACTTCATCCGCGTCTACCAAAAGATGCATGTGCATGCTTAAAACGCGTTTTCGCACAAATGCGTGCGCGGGTGCTAAAAAGAGCAGCATCGGCATGCTTAGCACGTCGTTTGGTAGAAATCCACGTGCGCGTTTTGCAAAAAGCACCATTTGCATGCACATCTTGTGGTTTTGCAGAAAACTTCATCCGCGTCTACCAAAAGATGCATGTGCATGCTTAAAACGCGTTTTCGCACAAATGCGTGCGCGGGTGCTAAAAAGAGCAGTATCGGCATGCTTAGCACGTCGTTTGGTAGAAATCCACGTGCGCGTTCTGCAAAAAGCACCATTTGCATGCACATCTTGTGGTTTTGCAGAAAACTTCATCCGCGTCTACCAAAAGATGCATGTGCATGCTTAAAACGCGTTTTCGCACAAATGCGTGCGCGGGTGCTAAAAATAGCAGCATCGACATGCTTAGCACGTCGTTTGGTAGAAATCCACGTGCGCGTTCTGCAAAAAGCACCATTTGCATGCACATCTTGTGGTTTTGCAGAAAACTTCATCCGCGTCTACCAAAAGATGCATGTGCATGCTTAAAACGCGTTTTCGCACAAATGCGTGCGCGGGTGCTAAAAAGAGCAGCATCGGCATGCTTAGCACGTCGTTTGGTAGAAATCCACGTGCGCGTTCTGCCAAAAGCACCATTTGCATGCACATCTTGTGGTTTTGCAGAAAACTTCATCCGCGTCTACCAAAAGATGCATGTGCATGCTTAAAACGCGTTTTCGCACAAATCCGTGCGCGGGTGCTAAAAAGAGCAGCATCGGCATGCTTAGCACGTCGTTTGGTAGAAATCCACGTGCGCGTTCTGCAAAAAGCACCATTTGCATGCACATCTTGTGGTTTTGCAGAAAACTTCATCCGCGTCTACCAAAAGATGCATGTGCATGCTTAAAACGCGTTTTCGCACAAATGCGTGCGCGGGTGCTAAAAAGAGCAGCATCGGCATGCTTAGCACGTCGTTTGGTAGAAATCCACGAGCGCGTTCTGCAAAAAGCACCATTTGCATGCACATCTTGTGGTTTTGCAGAAAACTTCATCCGCGTCTACCAAAAGATGCATGTGCATGCTTAAAACGCGTTTTCGCACAAATGCGTGCGCGGGTGCTAAAAAGAGCAGCATCGGCATGCTTAGCACGTCGTTTGGTAGAAATCCACGTGCGCGTTCTGCCAAAAGCACCATTTGCATGCACATGTTGTGGTTTTGCAGAAAACTTCATCCGCGTCTACCAAAAGATGCATGTGCATGCTTAAAACGTGTTTTCGCACAAATCCGTGCGCGGGTGCTAAAAAGATCAGCATCGGCATGCTTAGCACGTCGTTTGGTAGAAATCCACGAGCGCGTTCTGCAAAAAGCACCATTTGCATGCACATCTTGTGGTTTTGCAGAAAACTTCATCCGCGTCTACCAAAAGATGCATGTGCATGCTTAAAACGCGTTTTCGCCCAAATGCGTGCGCGGGTGCTAAAAAGAGCAGCATCGGCATGCTTAGCACGTCGTTTGGTAGAAATCCACGTGCGCGTTTTGCAAAAAGCACCATTTGCATGCACATCTTGTGGTTTTGCAGAAAACTTCATCCGCGTCTACCAAAAGATGCATGTGCATGCTTAAAACGCGTTTTCGCACAAATGCGTGCGCGGGTGCTAAAAAGAGCAGCATCGGCATGCTTAGCACGTCGTTTGGTAGAAATCCACGTGCGCGTTCTGCAAAAAGCACCATTTGCATGCACATCTTGTGGTTTTGCAGAAAACTTCATCCGCGTCTACCAAAAGATGCATGTGCATGCTTAAAACGCGTTTTCGCACAAATGCGTGCGCGGGTGCTAAAAATAGCAGCATCGACATGCTTAGCACGTCGTTTGGTAGAAATCCACGTGCGCGTTCTGCAAAAAGCACCATTTGCATGCACATCTTGTGGTTTTGCAGAAAACTTCATCCGCGTCTACCAAAAGATGCATGTGCATGCTTAAAACGCGTTTTCGCACAAATGCGTGCGCGGGTGCTAAAAAGAGCAGCATCGGCATGCTTAGCACGTCGTTTGGTAGAAATCCACGTGCGCGTTCTGCCAAAAGCACCATTTGCATGCACATCTTGTGGTTTTGCAGAAAACTTCATCCGCGTCTACCAAAAGATGCATGTGCATGCTTAAAACGCGTTTTCGCACAAATCCGTGCGCGGGTGCTAAAAAGAGCAGCATCGGCATGCTTAGCACGTCGTTTGGTAGAAATCCACGTGCGCGTTCTGCAAAAAGCTCCATTTGCATGCACATCTTGTGGTTTTGCAGAAAACTTCATCCGCGTCTACCAAAAGATGCATGTGCATGCTTAAAACGCGTTTTCGCACAAATGCGTGCGCGGGTGCTAAAAAGAGCAGCATCGGCATGCTTAGCACGTCGTTTGGTAGAAATCCACGTGCGCGTTCTGCAAAAAGCACCATTTGCATGCACATCTTGTGGTTTTGCAGAAAACTTCATCCGCGTCTACCAAAAGATGCATGTGCATGCTTAAAACGCGTTTTCGCACAAATGCGTGCACGGGTGCTAAAAAGAGCAGCATCGGCATGCTTAGCACGTCGTTTGGTAGAAATCCACGTGCGCGTTCTGCCAAAAGCACCATTTGCATGCACATCTTGTGGTTTTGCAGAAAACTTCATCCGCGTCTACCAAAAGATGCATGTGCATGCTTAAAACGCGTTTTCGCACAAATCCGTGCGCGGGTGCTAAAAAGAGCAGCATCGGCATGCTTAGCACGTCGTTTGGTAGAAATCCACGTGCGCGTTCTGCAAAAAGCACCATTTGCATGCACATCTTGTGGTTTTGCAGAAAACTTCATCCGCGTCTACCAAAAGATGCATGTGCATGCTTAAAACGCGTTTTCGCACAAATGCGTGCGCGGGTGCTAAAAAGAGCAGCATCGGCATGCTTAGCACGTCGCTTGGTAGAAATCCACGTGCGCGTTTTGCAAAAAGCACCATTTGCATGCACATCTTGTGGTTTTGCAGAAAACTTCATCCGCGTCTACCAAAAGATGCATGTGCATGCTTAAAACGCGTTTTCGCACAAATGCGTGCGCGGGTGCTAAAAAGAGCAGCATCGGCATGCTTAGCACGTCGTTTGGTAGAAATCCACGTGCGCGTTCTGCAAAAAGCACCATTTGCATGCACATCTTGTGGTTTTGCAGAAAACTTCATCCGCGTCTACCAAAAGATGCATGTGCATGCTTAAAACGCGTTTTCGCACAAATGCGTGCGCGGGTGCTAAAAAGAGCAGCATCGGCATGCTTAGCACGTCGTTTGGTAGAAATCCACGTGCGCGTTTTGCAAAAAGCACCATTTGCATGCACATCTTGTGGTTTTGCAGAAAACTTCATCCGCGTCTACCAAAAGATGCATGTGCATGCTTAAAACGCGTTTTCGCACAAATGCGTGCGCGGGTGCTAAAAATAGCAGCATCGGCATGCTTAGCACGTCGTTTGGTAGAAATCCACGTGCGCGTTCTGCAAAAAGCACCATTTGCATGCACATCTTGTGGTTTTGCAGAAAACTTCATCCGCGTCTACCAAAAGATGCATGTGCATGCTTAAAACGCGTTTTCGCACAAATGCGTGCGCGGGTGCTAAAAAGAGCAGCATCGGCATGCTTAGCACGTCGTTTGGTAGAAATCCACGTGCGCGTTTTGCAAAAAGCACCATTTGCATGCACATCTTGTGGTTTTGCAGAAAAGTTCATCCGCGTCTACCAAAAGATGCATGTGCATGCTTAAAACGCGTTTTCGCACAAATGCGTGCGCGGGTGCTAAAAAGAGCAGCATCGGCATGCTTAGCACGTCGTTTGGTAGAAATCCACGTGCGCGTTTTGCAAAAAGCACCATTTGCATGCACATCTTGTGGTTTTGCAGAAAACTTCATCCGCGTCTACCAAAAGATGCATGTGCATGCGTAAAACGCGTTTTCGCACAAATCCGTGCGCGGGTACTAAAAAGAGCAGCATCGGCATGCTTAGCACGTCGTTTGGTAGAAATCCACGTGCGCGTTCTGCAAAAAGCACCATTTGCATGCACATCTTGTGGTTTTGCAGAAAACTTCATCCGCGTCTAAAAAGAAGCATGTGCATGCTTAAAACGCGTTTTCGCACAAATGCGTGCGCGGGTGCTAAAAAGAGCAGCATCGGCATGCTTAGCACGTCGTTTGGTAGAAATCCACGTGCGCGTTTTGCAAAAAGCACCATTTGCATGCACATCTTGTGGTTTTGCAGAAAAGTTCATCCGCGTCTACCAAAAGATGCATGTGCATGCTTAAAACGCGTTTTCGCACAAATGCGTGCGCGGGTGCTAAAAAGAGCAGCATCGGCATGCTTAGCACGTCGTTTGGTAGAAATCCACGTGCGCGTTTTGCAAAAAGCACCATTTGCATGCACATCTTGTGGTTTTGCAGAAAACTTCATCCGCGTCTACCAAAAGATGCATGTGCATGCTTAAAACGCGTTTTCGCACAAATGCGTGCGCGGGTGCTAAAAAGAGCAGCATCGGCATGCTTAGCACGTCGTTTGGTAGAAATCCACGTGCGCGTTCTGCAAAAAGCACCATTTGCATGCACATCTTGTGGTTTTGCAGAAAACTTCATCCGCGTCTACCAAAAGATGCATGTGCATGCTTAAAACGCGTTTTCGCACAAATGCGTGCGCGGGTGCTAAAAAGAGCAGCATCGGCATGCTTAGCACGTCGTTTGGTAGAAATCCACGTGCGCGTTCTGCCAAAAGCACCATTTGCATGCACATCTTGTGGTTTTGCAGAAAACTTCATCCGCGTCTACCAAAAGATGCATGTGCATGCTTAAAACGCGTTTTCGCACAAATCCGTGCGCGGGTGCTAAAAAGAGCAGCATCGGCATGCTTAGCACGTCGTTTGGTAGAAATCCACGTGCGCGTTCTGCAAAAAGCACCATTTGCATGCACATCTTGTGGTTTTGCAGAAAACTTCATCCGCGTCTAAAAAGAAGCATGTGCATGCTTAAAACGCGTTTTCGCACAAATGCGTGCGCGGTTGCTAAAAAGAGCAGCATCGGCATGCTTAGCACGTCGTTTGGTAGAAATCCACGTGCGCGTTCTGCAAAAGCACCATTTGCATGCACATCTTGTGGTTTTGCAGAAAACTTCATCCGCGTCTACCAAAAGATGCATGTGCATGCTTAAAAAGCGTTTTCGCACAAATGCGTGCGCGGGTGCTAAAAAGAGCAGCATCGGCATGCTTAGCACGTCGTTTGGTAGAAATCGACGTGCGCGTTCTGCAAAAAGCACCATTTGCATGCACATCTTGTGGTTTTGCAGAAAACTTCATCCGCGTCTACCAAAAGATGCATGTGCATGCTTAAAACGCGTTTTCGCACAAATGCGTGCGCGGGTGCTAAAAAGAGCAGCATCGGCATGCTTAGCACGTCGTTTGGTAGAAATCGACGTGCGCGTTCTGCAAAAAGCACCATTTGCATGCACATCTTGTGGTTTTGCAGAAAACTTCATCCGCGTCTACCAAAAGATGCATGTGCATGCTTAAAACGCGTTTTCGCACAAATGCGTGCGCGGGTGCTAAAAAGAGCAGCATCGGTATGCTTAGCACGTCGTTTGGTAGAAATCTACGTGCGCGTTCTGCAAAAAGCACCATTTGCATGCACATCTTGTGGTTTTGCAGAAAACTTCATCCGCGTCTACCAAAAGATGCATGTGCATGCTTAAAACGCGTTTTCGCACAAATCCGTGCGCGGGTGCTAAAAAGAGCAGCATCGGCATGCTTAGCACGTCGTTTGGTAGAAATCCACGTGCGCGTTCTGCAAAAAGCACCATTTGCATGCACATCTTGTGGTTTTGCAGAAAACTTCATCCGCGTCTACCAAAAGATGCATGTGCATGCTTAAAACGCGTTTTCGCACAAATGCGTGCGCGGGTGCTAAAAAGAGCAGCATCGGCATGCTTAGCACGTCGTTTGGTAGAAATCCACGTGCGCGTTCTGCCAAAAGCACCATTTGCATGCACATCTTGTGGTTTTGCAGAAAACTTCATCCGCGTCTACCAAAAGATGCATGTGCATGCTTAAAACGCGTTTTCGCACAAATGCGTGCGCGGGTGCTAAAAAGAGCAGCATCGGCATGCTTAGCACGTCGTTTGGTAGAAATCCACGTGCGCGTTCTGCCAAAAGCACCATTTGCATGCACATCTTGTGGTTTTGCAGAAAACTTCATCCGCGTCTACCAAAAGATGCATGTGCATGCTTAAAACGCGTTTTCGCACAAATCCGTGCGCGGGTGCTAAAAAGAGCAGCATCGGCATGCTTAGCACGTCGTTTGGTAGAAATCCACGTGCGCGTTCTGCAAAAAGCACCATTTGCATGCACATCTTGTGGTTTTGCAGAAAACTTCATCCGCGTCTACCAAAAGATGCATGTGCATGCTTAAAACGCGTTTTCGCACAAATGCGTGCGCGGGTGCTAAAAAGAGCAGCATCGGCATGCTTAGCACGTCGTTTGGTAGAAATCCACGTGCGCGTTCTGCAAAAAGCACCATTTGCATGCACATCTTGTGGTTTTGCAGAAAACTTCATCCGCGTCTACCAAAAGATGCATGTGCATGCTTAAAACGCGTTTTCGCACAAATGCGTGCGCGGGTGCTAAAAAGAGCAGCATCGGCATGCTTAGCACGTCGTTTGGTAGAAATCCACGTGCGCGTTCTGCAAAAAGCACCATTTGCATGCACATCTTGTGGTTTTGCAGAAAACTTCATCCGCGTCTACCAAAAGATGCATGTGCATGCTTAAAACGCGTTTTCGCACAAATGCGTGCGCGGGTGCTAAAAAGAGCAGCATCGGCATGCTTAGCACGTCGTTTGGTAGAAATCACGTGCGCGTTCTGCAAAAAGCACCATTTGCATGCACATCTTGTGGTTTTGCAGAAAACTTCATCCGCGTCTACCAAAAGATGCACGTGCATGCTTAAAACGCGTTTTCGCACAAATGCGTGCGCGGGTGTTAAAAAGAGCAGCATCGGCATGCTTAGCACGTCGTTTGGTAGAAATCCACGTGCGCGTTCTGCCAAAAGCACCATTTGCATGCACATCTTGTGGTTTTGCAGAAAACTTCATCCGCGTCTACCAAAAGATGCATGTGCATGCTTAAAACGCGTTTTCGCACAAATCCGTGCGCGGGTGCTAAAAAGAGCAGCATCGGCATGCTTAGCACGTCGTTTGGTAGAAATCCACGTGCGCGTTCTGCAAAAAGCACCATTTGCATGCACATCTTGTGGTTTTGCAGAAAACTTCATCCGCGTCTACCAAAAGATGCATGTGCATGCTTAAAACGCGTTTTCGCACAAATGCGTTCGCGGGTGCTAAAAAGAGCAGCATCGGCATGCTTAGCACGTCGTTTGGTAGAAATCCACGTGCGCGTTCTGCAAAAAGCACCATTTGCATGCACATCTTGTGGTTTTGCAGAAAACTTCATCCGCGTCTACCAAAAGATGCATGTGCATGCTTAAAACGCGTTTTCGCACAAATGCGTGCGCGGGTGCTAAAAAGAGCAGCATCGGCATGCTTAGCACGTCGTTTGGTAGAAATCCACGTGCGCGTTCTGCAAAAAGCACCATTTGCATGCACATCTTGTGGTTTTGCAGAAAACTTCATCCGCGTCTACCAAAAGATGCACGTGCATGCTTAAAACGCGTTTTCGCACAAATGCGTGCGCGGGTGCTAAAAAGAGCAGCATCGGCATGCTTAGCACGTCGTTTGGTAGAAATCCACGTGCGCGTTCTGCCAAAAGCACCATTTGCATGCACATCTTGTGGTTTTGCAGAAAACTTCATCCGCGTCTACCAAAAGGTGCACGTGCATGCTTAAAACGCGTGTTGCGCACAAATCCGTGCGCGGGTGCTAAAAAGAGCAGCATCGGCATGCTTAGCACGTTGTTTGGTAGAAATCCACGTGCGCGTTCTGCAAAAAGCACCATTTGCATGCACATCTTGTGGTTTTGCAGAAAACTTCATCCGCGTCTACCAAAAGATGCATGTGCATGCTTAAAACGCGTTTTCGCACAAATGCGTGCGCGGGTGCTAAAAAGAGCAGCATCGGCATGCTTAGCACGTCGTTTGGTAGAAATCCACGTGCGCGTTCTGCAAAAAGCACCATTTGCATGCACATCTTGTGGTTTTGCAGAAAACTTCATCCGCGTCTACCAAAAGATGCATGTGCATGCTTAAAACGCGTTTTCGCACAAATGCGTGCGCGGGTGCTAAAAAGAGCAGCATCGGCATGCTTAGCACGTCGTTTGATAGAAATCCACGTGCGCGTTCTGCCAAAAGCACCATTTGCATGCACATCTTGTGGTTTTGCAGAAAACTTCATCTGCGTCTACCAAAAGATGCATGTGGATGCTTAAAACGCGTTTTCGCACAAATCCGTGCGCGGGTGCTAAAAAGAGCAGCATCGGCATGCTTAGCACGTCGTTTGGTAGAAATCCACGTGCGCGTTCTGCAAAAAGCACCATTTGCATGCACATCTTGTGGTTTTGCAGAAAACTTCATCCGCGTCTACCAAAAGATGCATGTGCATGCTTAAAACGCGTTTTCGCACAAATGCGTGCGCGAGTGCTAAAAAGAGCAGCATCGGCATGCTTAGCACGTCGTTTGGTAGAAATCCACGAGCGCGTTCTGGAAAAAGCACCATTTGCATGCACATCTTGTGGTTTTGCAGAAAACTTCACCCGCGTCTACCAAAAGATGCATGTGCATGCTTAAAACGCGTTTTCGCACAAATGCGTGCGCGGGTGCTAAAAAGAGCAGCATCGGCATGCTTAGCACGTCGTTTGGTAGAAATCCACGTGCGCGTTCTGCCAAAAGCACCATTTGCATGCACATCTTGTGGTTTTGCAGAAAACTTCATCCGCGTCTACCAAAAGATGCATGTGCATGCTTAAAACGCGTTTTCGCACAAATCCGTGCGCGGGTGCTAAAAAGAGCAGCATCGGCATGCTTAGCACGTCGTTTGGTAGAAATCCACGTGCGCGTTCTGCAAAAAGCACCATTTGCATGCACATCTTGTGGTTTTGCAGAAAACTTCATCCGCGTCTACCAAAAGATGCATGTGCATGCTTAAAACGCGTTTTCGCACAAATGCGTGCGCGGGTGCTAAAAAGAGCAGCATCGGCATGCTTAGCACGTCGTTTGGTAGAAATCCACGAGCGCGTTCTGCAAAAAGCACCATTTGCATGCACATCTTGTGGTTTTGCAGAAAACTTCATCCGCGTCTACCAAAAGATGCATGTGCATGCTTAAAACGCGTTTTCGCACAAATGCGTGCGCGGGTGCTAAAAAGAGCAGCATCGGCATGCTTAGCACGTCGTTTGGTAGAAATCCACGTGCGCGTTCTGCCAAAAGCACCATTTGCATGCACATCTTGTGGTTTTGCAGAAAACTTCATCCGCGTCTACCAAAAGATGCATGTGCATGCTTAAAACGCGTTTTCGCACAAATGCGTGCGCGGGTGCTAAAAAGAGCAGCATCGGCATGCTTAGCACGTCGTTTGGTAGAAATCCACGTGCGCGTTCTGCAAAAAGCACCATTTGCATGCACATCTTGTGGTTTTGCAGAAAACTTCATCCGCGTCTACCAAAAGATGCATGTGCATGCTTAAAACGCGTTTTCGCACAAATCCGTGCGCGGGTGCTAAAAAGAGCAGCATCGGCATGCTTAGCACGTCGTTTGGTAGAAATCCACGTGCGCGTTCTGCAAAAAGCACCATTTGCATGCACATCTTGTGGTTTTGCAGAAAACTTCATCCGCGTCTACCAAAAGATGCATGTGCATGCTTAAAACGCGTTTTCGCACAAATGCGTGCGCGAGTGCTAAAAAGAGCAGCATCGGCATGCTTAGCACGTCGTTTGGTAGAAATCCACGAGCGCGTTCTGCAAAAAGCACCATTTGCATGCACATCTTGTGGTTTTGCAGAAAACTTCATCCGCGTCTACCAAAAGATGCATGTGCATGCTTAAAAACGCGTTTTCGCACAAATGCGTGCGCGGGTGCTAAAAAGAGCAGCATCGGCATGCTTAGCACGTCGTTTGGTAGAAATCCACGTGCGCGTTCTGCCAAAAGCACCATTTGCATGCACATCTTGTGGTTTTGCAGAAAACTTCATCCGCGTCTACCAAAAGATGCATGTGCATGCTTAAAACGCGTTTTCGCACAAATCCGTGCGCGGGTGCTAAAAAGAGCAGCATCGGCATGCTTAGCACGTCGTTTGGTAGAAATCCACGTGCGCGTTCTGCAAAAAGCACCATTTGCATGCACATCTTGTGGTTTTGCAGAAAACTTCATCCGCGTCTACCAAAAGATGCATTGCATGCTTAAAACGCGTTTTCGCACAAATGCGTGCGCGGGTGCTAAAAAGAGCAGCATCGGCATGCTTAGCACGTCGTTTGGTAGAAATCCACGTGCGCGTTTTGCAAAAAGCACCATTTGCATGCACATCTTGTGGTTTTGCAGAAAACTTCATCCGCGTCTACCAAAAGATGCATGTGCATGCTTAAAACGCGTTTTCGCACAAATGCGTGCGCGGGTGCTAAAAAGAGCAGCATCGGCATGCTTAGCACGTCGTTTGGTAGAAATCCACGTGCGCGTTCTGCAAAAAGCACCATTTGCATGCACATCTTGTGGTTTTGCAGAAAACTTCATCCGCGTCTACCAAAAGATGCATGTGCATGCTTAAAACGCGTTTTCGCACAAATGCGTGCGCGGGTGCTAAAAAGAGCAGCATCAGCATGCTTAGCACGTCGTTTGGTAGAAATCCACGTGCGCGTTTTGCAAAAAGCACCATTTGCATGCACATCTTGTGGTTTTGCAGAAAACTTCATCCGCGTCTACCAAAAGATGCATGTGCATGCTTAAAACGCGTTTTCGCACAAATGCGTGCGCGGGTGCTAAAAAGAGCAGCATCGGCATGCTTAGCACGTCGTTTGGTAGAAATCCACGTGCGCGTTCTGCCAAAAGCACCATTTGCATGCACATCTTGTGGTTTTGCAGAAAACTTCATCCGCGTCTACCAAAAGATGCATGTGCATGCTTAAAACGCGTTTTCGCACAAATCCGTGCGCGGGTGCTAAAAAGAGCAGCATCGGCATGCTTAGCACGTCGTTTGGTA